>NC_081850.1:22933158-23233158 GCF_963259705.1 Myotis daubentonii
GTACAATTCTAATGAGTTCAAATTTTTTAAATACAATGCTTCAGAAAAAATTTTAGTTAACACATAAAGACTTCAAATTTTTTATTTAATTAAAAAAAGTTCTTCATCAAGTTTAAAAATCATGTCATAACATTATTTTATTAAGTTGCTTTCTCCTGATATTTGACTAAAGATGAAACTGTCAAGAGATAACTTCCCATATAATTCTATAGCCATGTCTACCTATACAAATGAATTAAAAATGTAAACTAGTTGAGTATAATTAAATCAAGCAGTAAATTACAGAGCAGTTTTCACTTAAAATAATGCTGCCATATAAATCAACTTCTCAAAATGAATTTTTATAAATAAATTAAAATTTAGTTGTGTGAAATATGATCGTGATATGCATAATTTAAAAGTATATATGACACCTTGGCCTAATTAAAAAATTATTTTGATGCTGTAACAGTAAAATACCTAGCAAAAGTATAAGATTGGTATCTTCCATGTTGAAAATGCAAAAAAAAAATAATTGAAATGATAATAAAAATCATAAAAGCAAGCCAATTATTAACTCTGGCATAATTATTTCCCAACTACAGTATGACAAGGTTTAACAGCATTCTGAGTCTAAGTTAAGGTACTACAATCTGATCTCCCTATCAACTGATACATTAAAATACTGTCATTTATGCCAATTAGCCACTATCAATAGTAGATCCTCTGAGTGGCCAGAAAACAAAGCTAACTAATACTAGACATTTTTTCTCCTTTATTGTGTTAGAAAATTGTACAAAATCAATTCAGCACTGCTAATGAAAAGACAACAGAATTTTTTTAGTCCACATCACAACTAGATAATCCCTTGTAAAAGCTGACTCATTACAACTCTACCTTACTGGAATTGTTGTGTCAAAGAAAATTTAATCATTGTGGGATTGGCTAAATGGGTATTAAACCAGGGTATACATATTTTCATGTGTTCACTCAATGAGCATTCATTGAAATTAAAATCTCAATCACTATAAAAAACAGTGTGGGTAAAAAGCATAAGACACCAAGCATCCTTGCCTTTAAGGAGGCTCGCGGTCCAGAAAGGAGACAGACAAGAAATTTTAATACTGGGTAATGCACAAAAGAGTTACACATTTCAATCTCAGGAAAAAATCTTCAGGAAAAAGTTCTCAACAATTATCTTAGAACTAAGCCTGGAAAGTTTAGATAGCATCAACAAGGTAGACAAACAATAGACTGTAAAAACACCTGTGATAAATATTATACAGAGCTCATTTCCTTAATATATATTTAAGAGGTCATGTATATCAATAAACAAAACAAAGAAAAACCAAAATACAAAGGGATAGAACATATACAAAAGAAAACCAAGTGGAAAGTAAAAGTGAAAAAAATTTCACTAGTTTCCAGAGTTGAAAAACAAAAAGAATAAATTAGCAAAGCTGTTTTTAAATGCTAATATGTTTCCAAGTTTATTAAAAGTAGGCACTGTCATATATGATGGGCAAGTGATTTGGTTTAATCTTTCTGAAATATAGTTTGGCATGGTATATGCAAAAGCTTTAGGTTCATAATCTTTGACGTAGGGATTTTACTTTTAAGAATTCATCTGATAGGAACAACCAGAGATGAGAATAAAGATATACAAATGAAAATGTTCATTACAGCATCAAAATAAGAGGAAACAAAATATATTTTTGTAATAAGTTAAATGTCCTAGAGTAGGAAAGTGTTTAGGTAAAAATGATACATTTCTATGTTAAACTATTAGCAGTCAAAAAGTGTTTTCAAATGCTTAATTATATCATAATGAAATAGTAATTATATAAGCAGGCAGGCTACAAATTTATATACTGTATGATTCCAGTTATCTAGAATATGTATTCGTTCTTTATTTTGTATACCCATTATACACACACAGAGCCATTAAGGGCTCAAGAGTGAAAGCACACTCAGGATCTATGACCATGTCCTCCTGGAGGAACAAGAGGCCAAACACTGGGCTAAGACCTAGTTTCCTTACATTTCCTCACTTCAATTTAGAGAAGTCAAGAAGGAACTAGGATAGTTCTCTTTATCCCCCAGTACACTGCCTGCCACCATGAATTCTATCTGACTTGAACTCACTAGCACTAACCTCATTATGCCTTTAGTCCTGATTTATGTGAGATAGAAACCTAAAAAATTAACCAGTAAGAAGCTTGACGATTTAAAGTCAACCTGACCTGTCCTAACTGGTATGCCTCAGTGGATAGAGCATCAGCCTGTGGACTTAAGGGTCCCAGGTTCGATTCCAGTCAAGGGCACATGCCTGGGTTGCAGGCTTGATCCCCAGTGGGGGACGTGCAGGAGGCAGCCAATCAATGATTCTCTCTCATAATTGATATTTCTATCTCTCTTTCCCTCTCTCTTTCTCTCTGAAATCAATAAAGATATATTAAATAAATAAATAAATAAATAAAGTCAACCTGACCAGATTTGAAAAAGAATTATAATATAGCTGAAGATTTTTTTAAAAAAATTAAATAACATTCTCTTTTTCACAACAAATGAAAATCAATTCCACATAGATTAAAGACATGTGGAAGTTAAAATTATAACACATTAGTGGAAAATATCTCTAGAGTTCAGGATAAGGTGTAATTTTTAAACAAGACAGTAAGCACCAAGTTTAAAATATTGAGAAATTGAACTATATTAAATTTAATACTTCATTTTTCAAAATACACCATAGAATGAGTGGAAAGATAAACAAGCAAGAAGGTATTTGAAAAAATTATATCCAATAGCTGAGATTGCTGGTTGATCTCTAAACTCACTGACTTTCTTTGTTGTTGTTTTTTGGTGTTTTTTTTTTAATTAAATCTTTATTGTTCAGATTATTACATTTGTTCCTTTTTTTTTCCCCCCATAACTCCCCTCCTCCCAGTTCCCGCCCCACCCTCCGCCCTCACTCCCCACCCACTGTCCTCATCCATAGGTGCACAATTTTTGTCCAGTCTCTTCCCACATCTCCCACACCCCTTTCCCCCCCAAGAATAGTCAGTCCATTCCCTTTCTATGTCCCTGATTCTATTATAATCAACAGTTCATTCTGTTCATCAGATTATTTATTCACTTGATTCTTAGATTCACTTGTTGATAGATGCATATTTGTTGTTCATAATTTGTATCTTTACCTTTTTCTTCCTCTTCCTCTTCTTAAAGGATACCTTTCAGCATTTCATATAATCCTGGTTTGGTGGTGATGAACTCCTTTAGCTTTTCCTTATCTGTGAAGCTCTTTATCTGACCTTCAATTCTGAGTGATAGCTTTGCTGGATAAAGTAATCTTGGTTGTAGGTTCTTGGTATTCATCACTTTGAATATTTCTTGCCACTCCCTTCTGGCCTGCAAAGTTTCTGTTGGGAAATCAGCTGACAGTCGTATGGGTATTCCCTTGTAGGTAACTGAGTTTCTTTCTCTTGCTGTTTTTAAGATTCTCTCTTTATCTTTTGCTCTTGGCATTTTAATTATGATGTGTCTTGGTGTGGTCCTCTTTGGATTCCTTTTGTTTGGGGTTCTCCGAGCTTCTTGGACCTGTAAGTCCATTTCTTTCACCAGGTGGGGGAAGTTTTCTGTCATTATTTCTTCAAATAGGTTTTCAATATCTTGCTCTCTCTCATCTTCTGGCACCCCTATAATTCTGATGTTGGTACGCTTGAAGCTGTCCCAGAGGCTCCTTACACTATCCTCGCATTTTTGGATTCTTTTTTCATTTTGCTTTTCCGGTTGGATGTTTTTTGCTTCCTCGCATTTCAAATCATTGACTTGATTCTTGCGCTCCTCTGGTCTGCTGTCAGGTGTCTGTATAATATTCGTTATTTCAGTCTGTGTGTGCTTAATTTCTAGTTGGTTCCCCAATATAAGATCGAGGGTCTTATTAGTTTTCGTGTAGATCTCATTAAGTTTATCGGCAGCTTCTAAACAGTTCTTGAGAGACCTTAAAAGTGTGGTTCTGAACTCTATTTCTTCCATTGACAATTTTGTCCTGTTTCTTTGTCTCCGCATTTTGTTATGCTTCCTTGGTGCACCCCCTAGTGGTCTTTGTTCGCAGTCTTATAGATAAATCTTGATTGTTGTAGCTAATTCCAGGGAGGGTTTGACCTCCAGGCCAAGTGGCTCTGAGAATCAGCTGTGTCAGCAGTGAGAGAACTTCTGTCCTCTAGGGAGGTGCTAATCTAGCCTTTGCCTGAGGCTATCCGGCAAATGCCTCTGTGCAGGGCTTGGGCGGGGCGGGTCACACAGGATCAACAGGGTGGGCTGGAGAGAGCAGTTATGGCGGCTCTCAGTCCTGTCCCAAGGGGCTCTGCCTCTCTGAGTCCCAGCACCCGCTGCAAAGCTGGGAGAGAAAGCTGCACTCGCTCTGACCGAAGCCAGACAGTCCCGCTTCTCCTGTTTGAGTCTGGGTCCCTAAAGACTCGCCCGGATCTGGTGCTCAGAGTCTGCGACTCCCTCCCGATTGAAAACAACAACCGCGCCCTCCGCCGCCAGCCCGCTCCGCGCACTCCGCACCTCAGAATTTGACTTCAGCACTGCGCCTCCTCTGAGTGTCCGTATGCGTTTCTCTTTCCTCCTAGTTGTAGGACTTCCACTCAGCCAGCGTTCCTGTGGTTCTGGGTGATGTCCCTTCCGTTTTTTGGTTTCACTTTTGAAGTAGTTGTTCAAAGCAGCAAACTCCGGCGTTAACCTATGCCGCCATCTTGGTTCTCCAATCTCCTTTCTTTGGATATAGACACTTGTTTCCCAATATTTGGGGGTTAACTAATTCCAATCTTCTTTGCAATTAGTTAACATGTGGCCTAATAACTGAGTTATGGCCAAAGATATGCCAGTGCAAGTGTTATGCACCACCTTCATGCCTGATTTGTAAAAACTTTTTTAATGAGATTCTCTGGGACCTTTTTCCGTTCTTGCTAGCTGGGACAGAGATGATTCCAGGACAACTTTGGGAGACATATTTAAAGCTAGTGAATCTAAAATATGAAAGGAGACTTCAAAGGAGTCTAGATCACTGCTTAGAAGTTGAAAATTCAATTAATACCCATATTAGATGTTATGTAAGTAAACAATAAATTATTTTAAGCTACAAAGATTTGGGGTTTATGTAATAAGGAAGCTGACATTATTTCAAACAGTATAATAACAAAAGATAACTATCAAAAATAAAGAACTTCAACAAAAAGGCAAAAATCCCAATTGAAAAATGAGCAAAAGACTCTAATAAACATTTCACATAACATAAATATAAGATGTTCAAGATCATTAGAAATAAAAGAAACATAAACTGAAATCAGAATGAGATATTTTATCTCTTTTAAGAATATAACTAAGAAGTCTATGATGTGAGACAACACTTTAGCAAACAATTGCCATTTTTTTGTAAGTCTATTTACCTATTCTTTATAGGTGATTTCACCCTTACCAATATATCCTAGAGAAAATTTGCACATGCGTGTCAGGAGGCATGCACTAGAAAGCTCATAGCAGCAGTGTATAAATTCCAATAACTACATACAAAAACAAAGTTCCTTGACAAAAAGAGTGGATAAATAAACTGGAGCTTATTCCTACAATAAACTGTTGCACAGAAGGGGGAAAGAATTATAGCTAAACTTAACATCAAAGAATTAGCTTACAAAAATAAGTTCTAGCCGAAACCGGTTTGGCTCAGTGGATAGAGCGTTGGCCTGCGGACTGAAAGGTCCCAGGTTCGATTCCGGTCAAGGGCATGTACCTGGGTTGCGGGTATATCCCCAGTAGGAGATGTGCAGGAGGCAGCTGATCGATGTTTCTCTCTCATCGATGTTTCTAACTCTCTATCTCTCTCCTTTCCTCTCTGTAAAAAATCAATAAAATATATTTAAAAATAAAAAAAATAAGTTCTAAAAAGAGTCCAAGATGGCGGCCGGGAGGATGTCAGTGAAGGAGAGAGTGAGAATGAGTGAGGGAGCAAAAGGGGGAGTGTGTGGATGTGTGGTGTGTGTGTGTGTGTGTGTGTGTGTGTGTGTGTGTCTGAGTGAGGGACAGAAAGATTTCACAGGACCTGTGGGGGCTGGTGGACTGGGCTCACAAAGCCAGGTGCCTCTGCTATTGCTGTAATTCCTCCCGGAGCGCTAGCTCTGCCACAGAGACCACACCATCTTGAAGAGGAGAGCTGCTGTGACTGGGAGACCAGCCTCAGCTCCACCCAGGGTGCTCTCAGACACCACCTGGGATCCTACAACCACTCTGGTCAGGGACCTGCTGCCTTGGCTGCCAACTCACGGACACCTGCACTCCAGCCTCCCCAGCTGAGGGCTCCTGTGAGTTCCGGAGGGTGCTCCCCTCCTGCCAGCAAGACGCTTTAGCCTCAGGCAGGGTGACCACTCCAGCACCTGCCCAAGCAGCCGCTGACCATGACCGCTAAAGGAGCAGCCACCACCTGTGACCACATAAGGAGCAGCTGCACCATGACCATGCGAGGTGCAGCCACCTGCAACCACCCAAAGAGCAGCTGCCCCGTGAAAAGCCGCTGCCCACGAATGTATGAGGAGCAGCTGCCCCACGACCCCACAAGGTGCAGCCACTGCCCGTGACCACCTGAGGAGCAGCTACTGCCCACGACTACACAACCCACCACCAAGTCCACTGCTATAGCCACAGGCCCCGTGTGACTCGACACCTAGATCCTTTGGTGAGAGCAAAAATGGGGAGACAGAAGAACAACCCCCAAAGGAAAGAAAATAAGGAATCACCAGACAAGGAACTAAATGAAACAAAGGCATGCAATATATCAGAAAAAGAATTCAGACAAAGGGTCATACAGTTCATAAACCAAATGGATGAGAAAATCAACAACCTATGTAAGAATCAGGAAGAAATAAACAGTGATATAGCTACAATACAAAACAATATGGAATCTTTCAACAGTAGACTAGAAGTGGAGGACTGAATTAGTGAATTAGAAGACAGGGAAGCAAAACATACCCAATCTGAACTGCAATTGGAGAAAAAGATCAAAAGACAGGAGGAGAGACTGAGGGAGCTATGGGAAAACATGAAATGAAGCAACATATATATAATAGGGGTGCCAGAACAACAAGAAGATGAGCAAGGATTAGAAAACCTATTTGAAGAAATAATGTAAGAAAACTTCCCTGATTTGGGGAGGAAAAAATGTTGCACAAGCACAGAGACTCTCAAAAAAGAAGAACACAAAAAGACCCACACCAAGATTCATCATAATTACAATGGCAAACATTAAGAAAAAAGAGAGAATCGTAAAGACTACAAGAGAGAGACAGAAAGTTACTTACAAGGGATCTCCCATTCGATTATCAAATTATTTCTCAACAGAAACATATTAGGACAGAAAGAAATGGCAGGAAGTATACTAAGTGGTGCAAAGAAAGGGACTGAATCCAAGAATACTCTATCTAGCAAGGCTATCATTTAAAATTGAAGGGGAAATAAGGAACTTTACAGACAACAACAACAACAACAACAAAAAAGTCTAAGGGAGTTTATCGCTACCAAGCTAGCAATGCAAGAAACATTAAGGGGACTGTTTTAAAAAGAAGAAGAAGAAAAAAGAAAGGAAAAAGGAACACAGGCACAAAAATAAAAATGGCTATAAACAAATACCTATCAATAATAAGTTTAAATGTAAATGGCCTAAATGATCCAATCAAAAGATATTGAGTGGCTGAATAGATAAGAAAACATTACCCATATATATATGCTGCCTACAAGAGACTCACCTCAGAACAAGAGACTCAAAAAGAGAGAAAGTGAAGGGATAGAAAAATATCTTTCAGGCAAATGGAAATGAAAAAAACATGGGGTATGAATACTTATATCTGACAAAACAGACCTCAGAGTGAAGGCCATAACAAGCGATAAGGAGGACCACTTCATAATACAAAGGGATCAATATAACAAGAGAATATAAATCTGGTAAACCTATATGCACCCGATGCAAAAGCACCCAAATACATAAAAAAACCCCGGAAGATATCAAGGGAGAGAACGACAGCAATACGATCATAGTAGGGGACTTTAATACCCCACTGACATCACTGGATAAATCCTCTAGACAAAAAAATCAGCAAACAAACAGCAATCTTAAATGACTAACTAGATCAGATAGACATAATTGACATCTTCAGAACATTTCACCCCAAAGCTACAGAATATACATTCTTCTCAAGAGCACATGGGACATTTTAAAAGATAGACCACATAATGGGTCATAGGCAAAGTCTCTCCAAATTCAAGAAGACTGATATCATATCAAGCATCTTCTCAGATCACAATGGCATAATATTAGAAATCAACTATAATAAAAACAATAAATTAAAACAATTGGAGGCTGAATAGCATGCTATTAAACAATGATTGGGTTACCAAAGAGATCAGAGAAGATATTAAAAACATCCAGGAAACAAATGACGATAAAAAGACAACAATCCAAAACCTATGGGACACAGTGAAAGCAGTTCTGAAAGGGAAGTTCATAGCATTACAGGCCTACCTCCTAAAACAAGAAAAACTGGTAATTAATTATCTCACTCTCCAACTTAAAGAATTAAAAAGAGAGCAACAAGAAAAGCTCAGTGTAGGCAGGGGAATGAAATAATAAAGATCAGAGCAGAAATAAATGAAATAGAGATCAAAACAACAATACAAAAGATCAATGAAACCAAGAGCTGGTTCTTTGAAAGGATAAACAATATTGATGAACCTCTAGCCAGGCTCACCAAGAGAGAGATCCCAAATAAACAAAATCAGAAAAGAAAGAGGAGAACTAACAATAGACTCCACAGAAATACAAAAGATTGTAAAAAAAATACTCTGAACAATTCCAACAAACTAAACCACCTAGAGGAAATGGACATATTCCTAGAAAAATATCACCTTTCAAAACTCAATAAAGAAGAATAAAAAAACTCAACAAGCTGATAACTAAGGATGAAATTGAAACAGTCATCAAAAAGCTTCTGGCAAACAAAAGTCTCAGGACAGATGGTTTCACAGGAGAGTTTTACCAAACATTCAGAGAAGAATTAAAACCTATCCTTCTCAAACTATTCCAAAAAACTCAAGAGTAATGCATATTTCCAAGCTCTGTCTATGAAGCCAGTTATCCTAATTCCAAAACCAGATCACTACAAAGAAAGAGAATTACAGGCCAATATCCTTGATGAACATAGATGCTAAAATCCTCAACAAAATTCTAGCAAATCAGATCCAGCATTACAATGGAAAGATTGTACACCATGACCAAGTGGGATTAATCCCTGGATGCAAGGTTGGTATAGAATCCACAAATCAATAAATGTGATATATCACATAAATAAATTGAGAGACACAAATCACATAACCATAAATATTGATGCAGAAAAGGCATTTTACAAAATCCAACACCCTTTCCTGATAAAAACTCTCAGCAAAGTGGGAATAGAGGGATCATACCTCAACATAATAAAAGCATTATATGACAAACTACAGCCTACATCAGACTCAATGGACAAAAACTAAAACCATTCACCCTAAGAACAGGAACAAGACAGGGATGCTCACTGTCACAGCTCCTGTTCAACATAGTACTGGAAGTGCTAGCAACAGCAATCAGACAATAAGAAGAAATAAAGGCATAAAAATTGCAAAAGAAGAACTAAAATTATCATTATTTGCAGATGACATGATATTGTACACAGAAAACCCTGAAGACTCCATCAAAAAGCTACCAGAACTAATAAATGAATTCTGCAATGTAGAAGGATACAAAATTAACACCCAGAAATCGATGGCTCTTTTATACACCAATAATGAACTCCCAGAATGAGAAACTATAAAAAACAATCCCATTTACCACTGCAACAAAAAAACTAAGATACAGAGGAATAAATTTAACCAAGGAGGTAAATGACCTGTACTCAAAAAATTACAGGATGCTGAAAAAAAGAGATAGAGGAAGAATAAACAAATAGAAGAACATACCATGTTCATGGGTTAGAAGAATCAACATCATTAAAATGTCCATACTACCCAAAGCAATCTATGGGTTCAATGCAATCCCCACTAAAATACCAATGGCATATTTCACAGACCTAGAACAAACTCTCCAAAAATTAATCTGGAATAAAAAAAGACCCTGAATTGCACAACAATCCTGAGAAAGAAGAACAAAGTTGGAGGGATCACAATACCAGATATCAAGTTATACTACAAAGCCAATGTTCTCAAAACTGCCTTGTACTGGCACAAGAACAGACATATACTAGTAGACCAATGGAACAGAACAGAGAACCCAGAAATAGACCCAAGCCATTATGCTCAATTAATATTTGACAAAGGAGGCAAGAGCATACAATGGAATGAAGACAGTCTCTTCAATAAATGGTGCTGGGAAAATTGGACAGATACATGCGAAAAAATGAAACTAGACCACCAACTTAGACCATACACAAAAATAAACTCAAAATGGATAAAGGACTTAAATGTAAGATAGGAAACCATAAAAACTCTACAAGAAGCCATAGGTAGCAAAGTAGAAGACATTTGTTGTAGCAATATCTTTACTGATATAGCTCCTAGGGCAATGGAAACTAAAGAGAAAATAAACAAATGGGAGTACATCAAAATAAAAAGCTTCTGCAGAGAGAAAGAAACCATCAACAAAGCAACAAGAAAGCCCACTGCCTGGGAGAACATATTTGCCAATGTTATCTCCAATAAGGGTTTAATCTCCAACATTTATAGGGAACTCATACAACTTAACAAAAGGAAGATAAACAATCCAATCAAAAAATGGGCAATGGACCTAAATAGACACTTTTCAAAAGAGGACATACAGAAGGCTAAGAGACATATGAAAACATGCTTAAAGTCATTAATCATCCTAAAGATGCAAATCAAAACAACAATGAGGTATCATCTCACACCTGTCAGAATGGCTATCATCAACAAATCAATAAATGACAAGTGCTGGAGAGGATGAGGAGAAAAAGGAACCCTCATGCACCACTGGTGGGAATGCAGACTGGTGCAGCCACTATGGAAGACAGTATGGAGTTTCCTCAAAAAATTAAAAATGGAACTTCCATTTGACCCCGTGATCCCACTTCTAGGAATATATCCCAAGAAAACAGAATCACCAATCAGAAAGGATATATGCACCCCTATGTTCATATCAGCACAATTTACCAGCATAGCTAAGATTTGGAAACAGCCTAAGTGCCCAGCAGCAGATGAGTGGATTGGAAAACTGGGGTACATCTACACAATGGAATACTATGCTGCTGTTAAAAAAAAAAAAAGGAATTCTTACCATTTGCAACAGCATGGATGGAACTGAAGAGCATTATACTAGGTGAAATAAGCCAGTCAGAGAAAGATAAATATCACATGATCTCACTCATTTGTGGTATATAATGTTCAATATAAACTGATGAATAAAAATAGAACCAGAGTCACAGAAGCATTGAACAGACTGTCCAACCTATAAGGGAAGGCGGGGGATGAGGGGTTAGAGATCAACCAAAGGAGTTGTATGGATGCAAATGAGCATAACCAATGGACACAGACAGTATGGGGGTGAGGGCATGTGCTGTGGGTTGATGGTGGCCAGGGAGAGGTCAATGGGGGAAAAGGAGACTCATATAATGCTTTAAACAATAAAGAATTTCAATCTAAAATAAATAAATAAATGTATGTGTATTCATTAATAGTAAAAAAATAAAAAATAAAGTTCAAAGATAAAAATCAAGTCCCAAAGCATAACCTACATAGAGGATGATATTTTTAAGGTTTAAATAAAAATAATACTAAACATATATTTAAGAAAGTTTTAATAGGCAGGAATTAATAAACACAATATCCAAGAGCATGATAATCTTCAGAGAAAAGAAGATGGGATCAAGGTAGAGCATACAGGTAGCATCAGAAGTGTTGGTGATAGCTATTAGTGTGTCCACAGATTTTACAGTTATTCCTTTGTAGATTTAAAATATTTAGTAATAATAATGTTTAAAAGATAATATTTTCAACAATAAAGATTAAAAATAAAATAAAAGTGTATAAAATGATAAAATAAATGAATAAATAAATAGGGAAATAAAGTGAGAATTTAGGGAAAACCACATTCAGAAAGAAAATATTCTACCACTTAAAATAGGAAGGATTAAAGAATGAAAAGAAATAAAAGACAAACAAACCTGTGGTTAAAATTTACAACTTCAATCTTGTGGTCTGCTGTTAGCCACATGGAATATACCTCATTCGCAGATAAATGCAGGATAGTAATTTTAAGGCTTAGGTTTCTCTCTAGTCCTCTACTGCAAAATATTCCTCTAAGGCAAGAAACTGTACTTGTACATGGAAAAGATAAACAATCACTCTGAGATGAGAACAGAATTCAACTAGTTAAGAGCAGGGGGCTAAGAAATCAAAGGTCACAGGTTTCAATCCCATACGAACCAATTAGCTTTGCCCTATTCTACGGCAAAGACTGTCAGTTAGCCCAACAATAATTGTGATTATAAGATCAGGAAAAAGAGAATATAAATCACTATCAGTACAGGAAAACACAATCTCAAATTTACTAACATTATGTAAGAAGTGTTTTCTTGTATATAATAATATTAAAAGCTAACATGTATTACTCTAAATACTCACCATGCACTGCCTCATTAATCTTCATAGAACCCCAATGAGGTAGGTGCTATTATAATACCTATTTTACAAATGACAAAACTGAGACTTGACTTCCCTAAAATTATGTAACTTGTACAAGATAATGCAGATAAGGGATCCAGATTCCAGAATTTACGTTATCTATTACTCTGTGAATATACCCTCCAAGAAACATGCACAGAAAAGGCCCAATGCAATTGTTTGTAAAAAAAAATAATATAGGGATAAGAGAAATGAAAGACTAAAATCCTTCTACCATTTTCCCCAACTTTATATAATCCACTTTCCTACTTAGTCTTTTATTAATCAAAGGGTGGTCTCTGGAGAAGCTATAACAGCACCATCTGAGAATGTAAAGGAAATGCAAAATCTCAGGCCCTAGTCCAGACTTGCTGAATCAGAATCTATTTTATAAGCCCCCACTCTGGGTGACTGTATGCATATTCAGTTCTAAAAAGCACTAAGATAGACTATTCTTAATAATCTTTCTCACCTCTGGGCCTATGCTTATTTACTCCCAACAAGAAACTACTAAATAATATTCAAACTGACATATTCAACTTTCTCTCTGAAAGCTTTGGCAATACCACTTTCTCTCCATAAACATGTTCCCTGCAAAGCTTCTCTCCAAAAAGCCCCTACTTGGATTATACTTCCATCATAGCACATTCTGTAATAATTATTTCCTGTCTGCATATCCATTTAAAATATTCATAAGAGCAGACTGTCTTATTCATCTTTGTAGCCCTTCACACTAAAACTAGTACCTAGAATACAGTAGGAGTTTAATAAATATTGACTATATAACTGAATAATACATGAATCAATGGATGAATAACTGAATGATGAATGGATGAAAGGATAGACTGATGAAGAGATGAGTCTAATTGGAGTTATCATGAAGAGTTACAGTGTCAATACAATAAAGAACATGTTACTAGTTGGTAGAAATCCCAAGTCATCCGTTTCTCTCCATTCCTTTTACTATTTCCCTAATTCAAAGCTTTCACTTCTCTCTATATAATTTCAGTGTCTTCCTCCTTCTTGTTAGGAGAAATGCTTGAGTATTCTTTTTTGTCTAAGAAAATGGCAAATCCATTCATCCTGGTAGTTAGGCATAGAAATGCTGTATTTTTAAATTCTTCCCTTCTTCTCATACTTCACATCTAAGCCATCTTCAAATCTTATGGGTTCTACCTTTGAATTATTTCCAAAATCAAACTACATCTCACAGCCAAATCTAAGCACCCACTGTTTTTCACCTGGACTATTACAATTGTCTCTTAAATCTCTCTCCCTGCTCCCATCTTTGACTTTTTATACTCTTATTTCTGCAGTACAACCAGGGTGATCCTTCTAAAACATTATGTTAGTTCTTATAACTCTTCTTGTTAAAACACTCCCATGGCTTCCATGTTGTTCTTCTATTTAAACACAACAATAGCTTTCCATCTCACTCAAAGTCTACATCCTATGGTGGCAACAAGGCCGTAGGAGTCCTGACCCTCCTAAATCTACCTCTTTTTTGTCACTTACTCTCCCCAATAGCTCTCTCAGATCTAACCACACTGGCCTCCATGCTACCAAACTCCTGCTTCATGGGCTTTGTTCTTGTAGATCCATCTGCTTGGAATGGTCTTCTCTCACATATCTAAATGGTTCATTTCCTCCAGTTTCCTTCTTAAATGTCACTTGATCAGATTCGCTTTCTTTCACCACCATGCATAAAGCAGCACCACCATTCTCTATCATGCTTTATCTCATGCGGCGTTATTTTTCTTCACAACACTTATTACTACATGGTGTGTTTGTCTGACAGTGACTCTCTGACCTGAATAGATGCTCCATGAGTGCAAAGACCTTGTTTTGTTCCCTCAAGTTTCTTCATAACCAAAAACAGTGCCTAACACATGCTAGAATATCAATAAATGTTATTAAAATAAGTTTAGAGATATTAATTAACAGAATTCCAATTAATAGTATGATTATGGCATTTTGCTATAAAATTTTAAGGAAAATATCCTTAATACATAAAACAACTTTCAATTAAAAATTTCTATATTTAACTAACCCTTCCCTGAAAGAAGTACTTGCATACTTTAAAAGCTGCTGTCTAAGAGACCAGCTTCCAATCAACCTGTATCTAGGTGCTGACTGAGATCTTGGCACACCCTCAACTATTGGTTGCCACAACCAACCAACAAGACTGCTTGGACAATCACAAAAGTTTGAGAGACAAACAAGAGCTAGTGCAAGGCTAAACGCTGTTTCATCTCTTACATGATACCACTTCAAGTCTGGCAGAGGGGCTGTTTTGTCTAATGCAGAGAAACTAATATAGAGAGTCAAGGAAAATGAAGAAACAAAAGAATATGTTGTCAACAAAAGGACAAGATTAAACCCCAGAAATAAACCCTAATAAAACTGAGATAAGTGATTTACCTGATAAAGAGTTCAAAATAATAAACATAAAAAATATCCAGATATGGAGAAAAATGCATCAACAAAGTGAGAATTTCAACAAAGAAATAGAAAATATTTTTTTAAGTACCAGACAGAAATCACAGAATGGAGAAATACAATTATTGAACTGAAAAATACACTACAGGGGTTCACCAGGAGACTACATGAAACAAAAGAAAGAAATAAGCAGAGCAGTAGATTTTGTCCAATCAGAAAAAAAAGAAGCAAAAAAGGAGTAAAGATGGCTTACGGAACTTATGGGATATCATCAAGTAGATAGAACAAGATTCACATTTTAGGGATCCCAGAAGGAGAAAAGAGGAGAAAGCTTATTTCTAAAAATAATAGCTGAAAACTTTACTAACCTGGGGAAGGAAACAAACATCCAGATTCAGGAAGCCCAGTGAGTTTCAAATTAGATAACTACAAAGACTCAAATCAAGAAACCTTACAATTAAATTTGTCAAAAGTTAAAAGCAAGAAGAGAATCTTAAAAGCAACAGGAGAAAAACAATTTGTTACATACAAGGGAAAAACCATTAGACAATCAGCAGATTTTTCAACAGAAACTTTACAGGTCAGGCTGTAGTGGCATGATTTTTGAAAGTGCTGAAAGAAAAAACTGCGTACACTTTTCAGCAAAGTAGTCCCATGTTTATACAGTCAATTAATTTATAGCAAAGCAGTTAAGCCCACCCAGTGTGGCTCAGTTGAACATCATCCCGTGAACCAAGAGATCGCCAGTTTGATACCAGGTTGGGTTTGTTTTCGTTTTCTTCTATAAGCGGCCAAAAATATACAATGGAGAAAGAACAATCTCTTCAATAAATGGTGCTGGGAATACTGGTCAATCACAAGCAAAAGAATGAAACTAAACCTCTATCTTATAAAAACCATCTTTTAAAAGAATTAGACAAGATGAAAAAGCAACAATCTACAAATAGTGATAAAATATTTATAAATTATATATGTGATAAGGTGTTAATATCCAAAATATATAGAGAACTCACACAACTCAATCACCAAAAAAACACACAAAACCACATTAAAGAAAAGAGTAGAGAATCTGAATAGACATGTTTTTCCAAAGAAGACATACAGATGGCTAACTGGTACATGAAAAGATGCTCAACATCACTAATCATCAGTGAAATGAAAATCAAAACCACATGAGACATCACCTCACTTGTTAGAATGCCTATTATCAAAAAGAAATAACTAAGGTTGGTGAAGATGTGGTGAAAAATGAAAACCCCTATGCACTATTGGTGGGAATTTAAATTGGTATAGCTACTATGAACAATAGTATGGAGGTTCCACAAAAAAAGTAAAAACAGACCTACCATATGATCCAGCAATTTGACTTCTGGGAATATACCTGAAGGAAATGAAATCACTATCACAAAAAGAGATCTACACCCTCATGTTCACTGCAGCATTACTTACAGTAGCTAATACACAAAAACAACCTAATCACCAATCAACAGATGAACAGGTGAATATGTGGTATAAAGATACAGTGGAATATTACTCAACCACATAAAAGAAGGAACTCCTGCAATTTGCCACAACATGGATGGACCCTGAGGGCATTATGCTAAGTGAAAATAAGACAGAGAGAAAAGACAAACCTTGTATGAGCTCACTTATATGTAGAACCTAAGAAAACAAACTCACAGAAACAGAGAACAGATTGTTGGTTACCAGAAAAGGGTAGTGGGATAAATATCACATGATCTCACTCATTTGTGGAATATAATGAACAATGTAAACTGATGAACAAAAATAGAACCAGAGTCACAGAAGCATTGAATAAACTGTCCAACCTCAGAGGGAAGGCATGGGGGGTGAGGGGATAAGAGATCAATTAAAGGTCTTGTATGCATGCATATGAGCATAACCAATGGACACAGACGGAGGTGGGAGTGAGGGCATGTGCTGGGGTTGGGGGCGGCTGGGAGAAGCCAATGGGGGGGAAAGGAGACATATAATACATTAAACAATAAAGAACTTAAATTTTTTTTTTAAAAAAAAAGAACCAGAAAGCCCACTGCATGGGATAACATATTTGCCAATGTTATCACTGATAAGGGTTTAATCTCCAACATTTATAGGGAACTCATACAACTTAACAAAAGGAAGATAAACAATCCAATCAAAAAATGGGCAAAGGACCTAAATAGACACTTTTCAAAAGAGGACATTCAAAAAGCCAAGAGACATATGAAAACATGCTCAAAGTCACTAATCATCCAAGAGATGCAAATCAAAACAACAATGAGGTACCATCTCACACCTGTCAGAATGGCTATCATCAACAAATCAACAAACAACAAGTGCTGGCGAGGATGCGGAGAAAAGGGAACACTCGTGCACTGCTGGTGGGAATGCAGACTGGTGCAGCCACTATGGAAGACAGTATGGAGTTTCCTCAAAAAGTTAAAAATGGAACTCCCATTTGACCCCGTGATCCCACTTCTAGGAATATATCCCAAGAAGCCAGAAACACCAATCAAAAAGGATATATGCACCCCTATGTTCATAGCAGCACAATTCACCATAGCTAAGATTTGGAAACATCCTAAGTGTCCATCAGCAGATGAGTGGATTAAAAACCTGTGGCAATCTACATAATGGAATACTACGCTGCGGTAAAAAAGAAGGAATTATTGCCATTTGCAACAGCATGGATGGAACTAGAGAGCATTATGCTAAGCGAAATAAGCCAGTCAATGAAAGAAAAATACCCCATGATCTCACTCATGTATGGATAATAAAGACCATTATAAACTGATGAACAAAAATAGATACAGAGGCAGATCAGCATCGAACAGACTGTCAAACTACAGCGGGAAGGCCAGGGAGGGTTGGGGGTGGGTAAGAAATCAACAGAAGTACTTGTATGCATGCATATAAGCATAACCAATGGACACAAGACACTGTGGAGTAGGGGGGGGCGGGGTAATGTCAAAGGGGGGCGGGAGGGAGGAGACATATGTAATACTCTTTGTAATACTTTAAGCAATAAAACAAAATTTAAAAAAAAAACACACAGATAAGCGCCCACTCAACCTCTCCCCTTGCTCTCTCCTTGGGTGTACATAGGTGTCACAGTACCAAAAAAATATATATATTTCAATTATCCTCTTAGGATTTTTCTCATGACCATATTATAAATACTCACTACGATTGATTTCTGTAAAATTGGCCTTCCAAACTCAAGGCCGGAATTTTTAAATGTTCTGGGTTATTTTTTAACTTACAATGACTACATTTACACCTACACATTTAGGAAGTATATAAATGTTGTGGGTGTGCTGCAGTTGTGATGAGCATATTAAATATAAATGAATGAATAAATAAATAAATAAATATTTAACAAGAAGAAAAAATAAATAAATGGGTGGTGGAGATGGGGAATATGAGGGAAAGTGGTTATATGGCACAAACTTATAGTTATAAGATATAGTTCTGAAATGTTAAATACACAGCATGGTGACTATATTCAAAATATTATATTGCATGTTTGAAAGTTGCCAAGAGAGATCTTAAAAGTTCTCATCAAAAGAAAAATACTGAAGATGGTGGCATAGGTAAACACTAGAAATTGCTGCCTCGCACAACCACTTCAAAAATACAACTAAAAGCTGAAACCGGTCTGGCTCAGTGGATAGAGCGTCGGCCTGCGGACTGAAGGGTCCCAGGTTCGATTCCGGTCAGGGGCATGTACCTGGCTTGCGGGCACATCCCCGGTGGGGTATGTGCAGGAGGCAGTTGATCGATGTTTCTCTCTCATCGATGTTTCTGACTCTCTATCTCTCTCCCTTCCTCTCTGTAAAAAGTCAATAAAAATATATTTTTTTAAAAAATACAACTAAAAGACAAAACAGACATCATCCAGAACCACAGGAAGGCTGGCTAAGTGGAAATTCTACAACTAGAAGGAAAGAGCAAAGCACTTAGACTCCAAGGAGGTGTGGAAGTAAAGTGCAGAGGTACGGAGGCGCACGCCAAAAGGACTGGCAACTGAGGACGCAGCGCACGTGGAAAGGGCTGGCAGCTGAGGACGTGGTTGTCTTTTTTATTTGGAGGGAGTCTCAAGCTTCCGACTGCTCTGAACTCCAGTTCCAGGTGAGTCTCTGGGGACCCAGACTCATACGGGAGAAACTGGACTGTCTGGCATTGGTTGGAACTCGAGGGAAGCTTTCTCTCAGAGGTGCTTGCTGTGATTTCCGGGACACTGAGAACTGGGGCCTCTTAGGGTAGGACTGGGGAGCAGCCATAGTTGCTTGCTCCACCCTGTTGATCCCCTGAGACCCCGCCCCACCCAAGCTGTGCGCAGAGGCTTTTGCATTTTGTTGGGGGCCAGATGTAAGCTGGCAAGGTCTTTGCACCTGAAGGGGCTAGCAAGGCTGGGACCCTTACCCACACAGTTTTCCCAGACTTGTTTGGATGGCGATTATCAGTAGAATGAGAACAGCCTTTCATAGCTTACCAAGAAGTCTGTAACTATTTACTGAGATATGCTGTACTGAGAACTTGTCCTTCTGCTGTGTCTCTCCCTTAGAGATTAAGAGGAACAAAGAATACATTCCTCTTGACAGACCTCCTATCCAGTGTGTTGTGTAGAAATAGAATTGTATAGCTAATAAACTCGCTTCAGTTCATCGAGAGAACTGGGGTCCTCCCGACCCCGCTTTCCTGTCTTTCTTTCTTTTCTCAATTCCCACCTCCCTGCCTCAGCCCAGCTCAACCCTGTCAGGATGGCCCTGACAGCATTTGAAAGGCCTGGCCCTCTGCAATCTAAAATTACCTAACAAACTGCAGCTGGGTCAGAGAAAGCCAGAACATCCAGAAAAGGCCCAAGGCCCCATAGCAGCTTGCATTACTTCACAGCGGAGCTCCTGCTGGGTAGCCTCAGGCAGAGGCTAAATTAGCACCTCCTTAGAGATCCAAGAGCCAGTGTACCCAGTGGTCAGAGTGGGACCATCCAGATTACAACTCCTCAGATCCATAAGGGACACACTCAGGGGGCAGATTCAGTGACCACCAAAGCCCCACTGAAGCAAGTCTTGCCCCAGAAGGGTGTCTCCACCACAGAAGTTCTCCCACTGCACACACACAGCTGATTCTCACAGCCAATTGGCCTGGAGGTCAATTCCTCCCAGTGATACCTACAACAATCAAGGCTTAACTACAACAAGACTGTGCACAAAGCCCACAAAGGGGTGCACCAAGAGTGTCCACCTCAGGTAACTGGGGAGGCTGACCCACTGGGCCCTATAGGACAGCTAGCACAGAAAGCCACTCTATCAACACAGGGAAGCATAAAAAATGCGGAGACAAAAAAAACAGGTCACAAATGACAGAAATGGAGGAAAGCAAACTACTGGATATAGAGTTCAAAACCACACTTTTAAGGTTTTTCAAGAATTTTCTAGAAACTGCCGATAAATTTAGTAAGACCCTCAATAAGTCTAGTGAGACCGCTGATAAACTTAGTGAGACCCTCAAGGAATCTAGTGAGACCCTCAAGGTTATGAAAAAGGACCAACAAGAAATTAAGCATACACTGACTGAAATCAAGAATATTATACAGAGTTCCAACAGCAGACTAGAGGATAGCAAGAATCAAGTCACAGATTTGAAATACAAAGAAGCAAAAAACAACCAACCGGAAAAACAAAAAGAAAAAAGAATCCAAAAATATCAAAATAGTGTAAGGAGCCTCTGGGACAACTTCAAGCGTACCAACATATGAATTATAGGGGTGCCAGAAGAAGAGAGAGAGCAAGATATTGAAAACCTATTTGAAGAAATAATGACAGAAAATTCCCCAACCTGGTGAAAGAAATAGACTTACAAGTCTAGGAAGCGCAGAGAACCCCAAACAAAAGGAATCCAAAGAGGACCACACCAAGACACTTCATAGTTAAAATGCCAAGAGCAAAAGACAGAGAATCTTAAAAGCAGCAAGAAAAAAGCAGTCAGTTACCTACAAGGGAGTACCCATACGACTGTCAGCTGATTTCTCAACAGAAACTTTACAGGCCAGGAGTGGCAAGAAATATTCAAAGTGATGAATAGCAAGAACCTACAACCAAGATTACTTTACCCAGCAAAGCTATCATTCAGAATTGAAGGTCAGAGAAAGAGCTTCACAGACAAGAAAAAGCTAAAGGAGTTCATCACCACCAAACCAGTATTATATGAAATGCTGAAAGGTATCCTTTAAGAAAAGGAAGAAGAAGAAAAAGGTAAAGATAAAAATTATGAACAACAAATACACATGTATCAACAAGTGAATCTAAAAATCAAGTGATTAAATAATCTGAGGGACAGAATAAACTGGTGAATATAATAGAATCAGGGGCATAGAAAGGGAGTGGACTGACAATTCTCAGGCGGGGGGGAGAGGTGTGGGGGGTTGCGGGAAGAGACTGGACAAAAATCGTACACCTATGGATGAGGACAATGGTGGGGAGGGCGTAAGGGCAGAGGGTTGGGTGGGAACCGGGTGGAGGGGAGCTATGGGGGGGGGGGAGGAACAACTGTAATAATCTGAACAATAAAGATTTAATTAAAAAAATAAAATAAAAATGAAACTTGACTTTGCTTTTTCAGATCCTTTGTATTTTCATATAAATTTTAGAATTGACTTGTAAAAACAAAACAGCCTCTTGTAATTTAATTGGGATTATATGATAGATCAATTTGGGGAGACTTGACATCTTAAGAATACTGCATCATCTGATTCATGAATTTGGCATAGCTGTCCATTTTTGTATGTTTTTGAATTTTACTCTGCTGTTTTGTTTTTATTAGTATATAGCTTTGGTGTATATTTTGTCAAATTTATCCATAATTATGACATAGGTTTTGATGTTATTAAACATAGAACTCTTTAATTTCTTGTTATTTGTTACTAGTATTTAGAAATACAACTGGCTTTTTAAAATTGATGTTGTATCTTGCAACACTGCTAAATTTACATACTATTTCTAGGAGCTTTATCATAGATTCAGTCTGTATTTTTTTTTAAGTTGGGTTTCTATACACATGATTATGTTGTCTGTGAATAAAAAAAGTCTTACTTCTTTATTTCTAATTGTTATGCTTTTGTTTCTTCCTTTTTGTTGTCAATTTTTCCCACTGACTTTTTTTTAGAGAGATTGGAAGGGAGAAAGGGGGAAGGAGACAGAGACAGAAGAAAGAGAGAGAAGGGGGGAGAGAGAGAGAGAGATTGTGATTTTTGTGTTTAATTATTTTAATCAGTTTTTCTATCAGTTGCCAAGGAGAGGTGTTAAAATATCAGTTATGCGCTCTTGACCGGGAATCGAATCCTCAACCCTACGTTCTGCAAGCCAACACTCTAACCATTGAACCACACCCACCAGGGCTGTTTCTTGCCTTATTGTACTAGTTAGACTCACCAATACAATATTGAATAGAACTGACCTGTTCTTTATCTTAGAAGGAAAGCACTAAGTGTTTATTATCAAACAAAAAATGTCTTACACAGACTCTTCTATTGAAGTAAAAGAGAATACTTTGCAATTCATATTAGGACACCAGCATCACCTTGACAGCAAAATCTAACAAGCAAGATTCCAGAAAGAAAAGGCATAACCCAACCAGCTGCTATGATGCCCACTGACCACCAGGGGGCAGACACTCAATGCAGGAGCTGCCCCCTGGTGGTCAGTGCGCTCCCACAGAGGGAGCACCGCTCAGACCAAAGCTGAGCTCATGGCTAGAAAGAGCAGCTGTGGCAGCAGGAGCCTCTCCTGACTCCGCAGCAACACTACCCAAAGGGGAGCAGCAGCAGCAGGCACAGTGGGCCGGGATGAGAGTGAGTGGCAGGGGACCTGGCCCCAGTTCAGGCTCCTCCCTGGCCACCTGCTGCTTGGTGCACTGCTACATCCCGAGGGGTCCTGGATTGCGAGTGACTATGTCAGAGCTTATAAACTGCTACATCCCACACACAGTTCAACAAGGAAGTTGGCTTCTGCAGTATTTGAAAAAGAGATTCATGGCTGCTTAATCTTAATTCATCAGAAAAATCTACAAACTGTCTACATCCTATTTATTCTACATGGGGATGAACATGCATTCCTATATATTAGGAACAGTCTCTGAGATTTAAAAATTAAAAAACTGGCAAGACTACTCTAACACTGAAAAAACAGGATGATGCAGCGATGACATGCATGGACTCTTGCTTGCACATTTTGTGGTCAGCCCTGATTCTTACACATAACTGTGTGACAAAGCCAATTACTTAATTTCTCTCTGCTTCAGTTTTTCCCCCCATAAAATGGTGAAAATGGTACAACTGCCTCAGAAGGATCATGTTATGTACTACTTTTTATAATCAGGGCAAAAAAATGTAGCTGCCCACACAACAGCAAGATGCCTTTCATCTGTATGAAAAGTATGGTCACTGGTGCATGCAGTGTCCTGGATTGCGAGAGGGATGTCTGACTGCCGGTTTAGGCCCGATCCCCATGGACCTAAACCAGCAGTCCCGATCCCCATGGGCCTAAACTGGCAGTCGGACATCCCCTGAGTGGTCCCAGATTGCAAGAGAGCACAGGCCAGGCTGAGGGACTGCCCCCCCCCCCACACCAGTGCACGGATTTTGTGTACCAGGCCTCTAGTATAAAAATAATAAAACATCACAATGAAGTTAGGTTTATTTCAGGAACACACAATTAAATGATTGAAAATCAACCAATGTAATTCACCATGTTAACAGAATAAATGAGAAAAGGGGATGGGGCCTAAGCTGGCAATCAGAGATCCCTCTGGCAGCCCACAAGCCCTCTGGGGATGTCAACCTGCCAGCTTACTAGCTTATGCTCCCCAGGGGAGTGGGCCTAAGCCAGTGGTCAGCAAACTGCGGCTCACGAGCCACATGCAGCTCTTTGGCTCCTTGAGTGGGGCCACGAAGTTTCAATCGCACTGTACATGCGCGCCCACAAATGGCATTTTGTCGAAGAGCCACACTCAAGGGGCCTCAGTTTGCCGACCACTGGCCTAAGCCATCAGTCGGACGTCCTTAGAGCTACCAAGGAGAAGGGAGAAGATCCCACCACCACCGCTGCGTTGGCCTCTGTCAGCCTGGCTTGTGGCTGAGCGGAGCTCCCCCGTGGGAGCACACTGACCACCAGGGGGAAGCTCCTATGTTGAGCGTCTGTCCTCTGATGGTCAGTGCACATCATAGCAACTGGTTGTTCCCAGTCATTCTGCCCTTAGGGTCAATTTGCATATTACCCTTTTATTATATGGGAATAACCAAAAAATGGAAATAACCCAAATACTCATCTACAAATGAATGTATAAATAGTTAAGATATAATCCTATATAATAAAAGGGTGATATGCAAACTGACCCTAACAGTAGAAAGCCTGGGAATGACTGGTCACTATGACACACACTGACCACCAGGGGGCAGACGCTCAATGCAGGAGCTGCCCCCTGGTGGTCAGTGCACTCCCACAGGGGGAGCTCTGCTCAGCCATGAGCCAGGCTGATGGCTGCCAGCACAGTGGTGGTGGTAGGAGCCTCTCCCGCCTTCTCAGCAGAACTAAGGATGTCCGACTGCAGCTTAGGCATGCTCCCTGCTGGCAAGTGGACATCCCCTGAGGGCTCCCGGGCTGCCAGAGGGATGTCTGACTGCCAGCTTAGGCCCAATTCCCCAGGGAGTGGGCCTAAACCAGCAGGTGGTCATCCCCCAAGGGGTCCCAGACTGGAAGAGGGCACAGGCCTGGCTGAGGGACCCCCCTGAGTGCACAAATTTTTGGGCACCAGGCATCTAGTCCCATATAATAAAACTAGAGTCCCGGTGCATGAATTCGGTCACAGATGGGGTCCCTCAGCCTGGCTGGTGATTGGGGCCAATCATGGCTGTCTTGCCAAGTCCCTATGGGGGTGATTGGGGCCGGCAGGCCGGGGGTGGGGAGGGCTGCGGGAGGTTGGCCCGCCATGAGAGGTTGGCTGTGGGAGCGCACTGACCACCGGGGGACAGCTCCTGCATTGAGGGTCTGCCCCCCGGTGTTCAGTGCGCATCATAGCAACTGGTCATTCAGTCATTCGGTCGTAATGTATATATATATATATATATTTAAATCATTAAAAATAAGTGATCATTTATACCAAACAATATGGATGAATCTTAATAACATAATGAGCCAAAATTGGCCAACACTAAGCCACAATACAGTATGATACATTTTTAGAAATGACAAAATAAACAATATACAATTTCCACATAAATTTGTATGTGCTAAAACTTTTTTAAAATAATCAAAATGGCCCTAGCTGGTTTGTCTCAGTGGATAAAGCATCAGCCTTTGGACTAAATGGTCCCGGGTTCGATTCCAGTCAAGGGCACATGCCTGGGTTGCAGGCTCGATTCCCAGTGGGGGGTGTGCAGGAGACAGCTGATCAATGATTCTCTCTCATCATTGATGTTTCTATCTCTCTCTTCCTCTCTGAAATCAATAAAAATATATTTTTTAAAAAAACATCAAAATGATTAACAGTTTAGTAGTCATGTCTGGTAAGAGAATCAGAGTACCAGATAAGCAAGGAGCATACAAGTAAATATCAGTCATTAGTAATGTTACAGTCCTTGGATTAGTTGGTGAGAACAAGGATGTTTAATATGATAAATAAACAAATTAATTAAATTAATAGGCCTATGCATATAACATAATGCTGTGCAATGATACAAATTTTATGATTAATGAAATTCTGTGAATCTGATATCCAAAATATGCAACGTAAAAAAATACAATTTTAAAATGTATTAGTTAGTTAAGACAAAATATACTAGGTTTGAAAGTTACTGTTCTTTAATCATTAATAAACATTTAAGCACCCAATTACCTGTTTGTGTTAATTCCATTTCGGTTCTAAATTCATAAATAGTAAAATTTAAAGGAATGGTGGGTGCTTAAAAACACAAATAAATGTATAGGTATAAGATATTTTTACAATATATATTTATAGATGAAACTTACCTTAAAGATTATCTAAAAAGAAGTACAAATGAATATTTGCTATATGTCAAACTCTATACTTGTCATGAATTATAATACTGATCCTCAAAAACTTTACGACATGGATACCATTATTATCAACATTTTATTTGTGAGGAAACTTTGGCTGAAAGGGCTAAAAGACATTTGTTCAAGTACACAAAGCTCACAGGCAGAGCTGTAATTTGATCCCAGATTTATTTGAATTCTGAACCTGCATATTTATCTATACATTTGTACTGCCTCACTTAATAACACAGGATATAGGTAGAAAGCTCAACTTAGAACCATCTAAAATCACGCATCAAGGCAGTGGCAGAACTGGGACTAAAAGGTATTAAGTACCATATACCATTATAACAAGTACTTTATAACATTTTCCATCCAATACTCTTTCCGTTCTATTAACTCATTCAGTTAAAAAGTCTCAAAATGGCCATGACCTAATAATTTCTCTTCATTAGTGTAAATTAGCAAAATGTATAATCACAATAACTATTCAAGACTTAACCTGTAGATGCATTTCTATAAGAATCCATATTATATATAATACTCATGTATACAAAGATTATAAAAAATAGCACAATGAAAACTATATGCCACAACTTATTCTTTAATACTTACAAAATTATTTAAAATTTTTGTTTTAGTCTATTGTAGGAGAGGATTTAATATGATATTGCAAGGGGCAACATTTTTAGAAAACATCTCTCACCTGTTCTGAGTGATCTGAATCGCTTTCTTGAGGTAAAGAATAAGGTGCTCCTGTTGATTCCTGAAGCTTTTCTTTTAACTTAGCATTTTCTTGCTCTTTTTGAAATAGCTGATCCTGAAGGCTAACAACACTTTGCCGGAGCATAGCTTCACTTGATTTTGTGGTTTCAAAACAAATATGTAACTCATTGTAAAGCTGTTTTGAAAAATACATCCAAATCTATTAATAACCAATTAAATATATATATATTCATGATAGTCCTGCACTCAATATAAAACCACAACTGATATTTAAAAATGCAATATGATTATTGGCCAGCATAATATAGGAAAATGTACTAAATTTCTAAGGAGGATGGAAACACTTTAAGCTAGCTATATTAATCTTGGATGGTTCCATTAAAAAAGGACTTGAACTGAGCCATTGGTGGTATTATAGAAATGGAATGAAAATAAAAGGTCATTCTAATGGTGGCAGAAATGTGAGGAAATAATGTACAGTGACAGGAAAGGACAGAAAGGGAGCATAAGACATATCAACCTAATTGGACTTAATATGCACATTTGAAATAAAAAACAACAAGAGTCTTTCATTGAAAGTTCGTTAAGGTGGACCTTAACTGATATATTCCCATTTAAGATAAATTAGCATCTACTGCTCAAATAGGCGAGGAGGGACAGAAGTAACAGTAAGAGACAAAGTCAGGCAAGAAGACTATAGACAGAAGGTAAAGACACCCCGTAGACAACAGGGAATTATTAAAGACTTTGAACAAAGTCTAATAAAAGAGAAGCAATGTTCTGAAGGGCATGATATATAACTTTAATTTTTTAACTCAAGGCAATCTGCATTAAATTTAAAATTAGAATTTATTAAAACTGTGAGATAGCACATGGTACATAAGTGGCATCAAGCAGTCATATATGATTAACAATGGTAGTTTTCCAATACTCATGAACTTATTTCTGATGAAAATCCCAACTTTTGATTGTGATTTAATGAGACCTAATTCACTTTGTGGTAACTGATTTAAATAAAGAATCTATATGTATATTTGTTGATGAAACTGAGAAAGTGATCCAAGAGCTAAGATTTGTGTTGTTGTTATATAGATATATATATGGCTGATAGTGAGATCTCTCTCTATATCTATGGCTAACAGTAAGATCTTGTAACTAAAGTAAAATCCCCAACGGGATCTCAAAATTATGTAGCTAATACAGCAGGTTCTTAGATGGGGAGAATCTTCCATTAGGCCTTGCTTTATGGAAAGAAACCTAACTACACAAAAGATGGCGCAGTACTTTTATGTATGTGTGCTATACTTTAATTTCTAAAAGTTTATAATCAAAAAAGGCTTGTGAAATCTCTTAATGCTTTTTCTCAGACATATACTTTGCCATAAAAACAAGATTCTCCAAACCATTCCTCTGACATGTAATTAGCTCAATATACTTTTTAATTTTCTATAAGGCATTGTACCTCTATATTATTATAGATACTTTAAATAATCCATTTCACTTTACAGCCAAAGTCTAAGCAATTTTTATAAAGGAAGGGTTGCCAATATGATCTATAAAGAATTTCAGGACATAAATTTGTACTTTCCTTTCCAATTACCTTTATACCAGGAAGTATGTCCAATGTCCTTTCCACAGCTGATACCGTCACATATTCTACGAGGGAAGAGCGAGTAGAAACCTGACAGCTTTGAGGAACAATGAAGGGATCAGAGTAGGCCCTACAGTGACCTACCTGTACTATGTTGCTGCTTTCATGACTGAGTTCAGGGCAGGAAAAGAAATGCACAAAATCTGGAGACAAGAGCTAAGCTGACTTGAAAGATTTGAAACTAGGATGAGTGAAGGTCTGCCCAAGAGCATAGAGAGTCAAACATTCCATTGAAAAGTTATTTAACCACTTTCTCTTATTTGTATGCTTTATTAATACTAACCAGTCTTACCCAATCAGTACAAATTAACATCTTCGGAGGAAAATTATAGAAAATAATATTATTAAAGAATTTATAGATTTCAAATTATACATCAGTAAAAATATATTTGAAAAAAGAATTTACTCCCTGGCTGGTGTTGCTAAGTGGTTTGAGTGACAGCCTGCACATCGATTCCTGGTCAAGGGCATTACCTGAGTTGCAGGTTCGATCCCTGGCCTGGTCAGGGAGTGTGCAGGAGGCAAGCAACCAATCGATGTGTCTCTCTCCCTCATTGATGTTTCTCTCTCTCCCCCTCCCTCCTTCCCTTCCATTCTCTCTAAAAATCAATGGGAAAAATATCCTTGGGTGAGGATTAACCAAAAAATAATAAATAAAATATATAAATAAATAAATACATAAATAAGAATTTACAGATTTTGGATATTTGAGAATATCGTGAACGTTGATAAATATTGACAAAAAAACTCATTTCCCTCCCATTGCCCAAGGTGCAGGCATGACGATAATGTACAATCAGGACTGGGAATCAATTTACTTCCATTGGTGCCAAGGATAAGGTACATTTTTCTCTTGAGTGTCATGTCTTGAGATCTTCCTTCACAGATATAAGGCTCTGTGCCTAATCATTTATGGAAGAAGGTTCTATCTTAATGTCTTTTTCCTCGTCTCCTGTCTCTTCTGTCTTGTTTCCATAACAATGAAGACTAACAGCAATCTTCTGTATTCTCTACTTTGCTCTCTCTGCCATGCAGCTTATGCAGTTGTATTCCTTCCTATTCAGAAGTTGCTCTGGCTTGATCTGATATCACTGAGTAGGCAACTCTAGACACTGAGGCAAGCTCTGTCTTTCTCTGAAACATCCTTCCAAGCAACAGATAAAAAAGAACTGAGAAAGACTGGACTAGATGCTAGACCTAGGCCAGCTCTGCTCCGGGAATTAGGACAAAATCTCTCTTTTTCCTTCTTCATATTCCAATGTACATTTCCTACTTGCATATTTTCTCTGATAACTGCATGGGCTTCACTTATTTAATAGGAATAAGACCACTCAGTTGTGAACTTAGAGTAAAGAATGTAAAGACAGCCTTTAGCCATTTTTAATTCTAGGCCCAGTCTACCAGTAAATTTGGCTTTAAAAAAAAAAAGCTTCAATGAAGTTAAGATTATTTTTTCATTTCTAATATATTTTATGGTGATGAACCCCTAGGATAATAGAATATTTATTTTTCTAGATCTTGCAAGGGGCAACAACGGTTTAGGATATTCCAGTCCCCGATTAAGTACCATCTATTCTCATCTCATTAATAACAGTAGAGTGGGTAAAAAAAAGTTCTCAAGTGAGTAAAATAGATAATATAGTAATTTCATTCATCTGCAATGGTTTAGGCATCTTGAGTTAATAACTCTTTCCATATTAACAATCACAACTGCTTACAGCAGTTTTCAGAGGAACTTTTCTCTACAATTTCTTTCCTCTAATAGTTGATAAATATGGACTATATCAGCATCTTTTGCAAAATTCTGGCCTATGCAAACATTTAATCATATATTCCCCTATATACTTTAGAAGTACCATCTTCATAATTCCTGAGTAACTTATTAGGCTTATTATTCTTCAAGCAATAGTTTGTTGAAAAAATTTAAAAATGAAAAAAGATTAAGAGGATTTCCAAGAGACAGAAAGCAAGTTATCTCGAGAGACGGGGCCCCAAACTTCAAGTCCTTTAATTTTCAGGGGTTGAGACTACAGCATTCTTTTGCCCATATTTTTATTAGTGCTGAGAAACAAAATGGTATTTTATTTTCCTTAAAAAAATAAAAATATATGCTCTATGACCCAATAACTAATTTGCTTAAAAAACAAAATTTCCATATTTAGTGAGTAAGTATACTATTTGCTACTCTGATTGAGACAGTAAGTAAGTTCTACAGGTGAAAATTTTATCTCTTTATAGTAGAAAAATGAGAAGGTAAAGTTCTGATTTAACATGCAGTTTAAACTAAAACTATGCATAACTTAACTCCTTATTCTCCTGAATTGATATTAGCTCGTGTCATATAATTATGATTAAATAGAACAAAAGGTGATAAAATACATATTTAGAATGCAAAACATGTTAGGTGATCTAGAAATCATAATGACACAATTCCCACCTTTATTTAAAGGTACACATGTATACACCAACAAAGGTAGAAAAATTATTAGAACTTATATAAATGGCTAGATAGTCAGAGGAAGAAAACACACTAGCTTACTTTTATTTCTCCTGGGTGTTTTTGTTCCAGAGCAGCCATGAACATTACTTGTTGGGTAGTTTTATTTATAGGACTAATGGTCTGTTATACAGATCTGTGGAAAAATATGACACACCTCTATCGTGTGTTCAAAATTCTTTTCAGTTTTCTCTCTTCATCTTTGTCTCTTACCCCTCATCCTGCTACTGTGGGCAACAGATTTTTTTGTTTGTTTGTTTGTTTTGTTTTTAAGTATATTTCATTTATTTCAGACAGGAAAGGAGAGGAAGAGAGAGATAGAAACATCAATGATGAGAGGGAATCATTGATCGGCTGCCTCGCGCACACTGGACTGAGTCCACAACCCAGGCATGTACCTTGATTGGAATCGAACCTGGGACCCCTCGGTCCTCAGGCCGACGCTCTATCCACTGAGCCAAACCGGCTAGGGCTGGGCAACAGTTTTTCTTATCTCTTCACATACTGAAATGGATAATATGATACAAATCATCTTAATAATGGAAAAAAGAGGAGAAGTGGGAGGGAAACAAAACAAAGTAAAGAAAAGAGAGAGGAAACAGACATAAACTAATTAGAAACAATAACTTAAGAATACCTAATTCTTAAAGTAGCAAGCTTAGTAAGAATTAGAGGTGAACTATTAATATAATATTTTATTTATTTTTTATTCACCTGAGTCTTACAGCTAGGCCACAATTATTATTTGGAAAAAAAATAAATTAATTTATGTGAAAATATATTGGAAAATCTTAATTTTTAAGTAAACAATTTTATCTCATTGTTGAATAGACTATTAAATTACTCCATTTTATTGGAGGAAATTTTAGAAAAATACATGTGGAAGAGGAATAGAGACAAGTATTAAGTAAATTGCTCTAGGATTAGAATGAATAATTTAATATAAATGAAGACTGGAAGTCTGAAGAGTAGCACACTCTTTACTTGTGATAAATAAAACAGTATGATCATTCCCAAATTAAAAAATCCTGAACTCCAAATAAATATATTTTCAAAGAAAAAAGAAAAACAAGACCTCCTGCAGAAAATGAAAAATCTAAAGGAGATCAAAAAGTTAAAAATTGCAATGTTAGAGCAAAATTTTAAAAAAGCAAATTTGGACAATCAGTGGCTGAAAAATAATGATGGGGCTCATTTCACAGAGAATAACATGCTACATTGGAATATAAATTACCATGGCATGGAAGCAAAAATTAAGAAATAAATATTTGAGTTAAATATGCAAATGAAAGAGAGAAAAATTTAAGTTATTAACAAGGTCCAAGTTTACATGTCATTTTAGCAATGGAGACTGGTTTAGAAACAAAAGCACAATGGGCAATCTCACATAAAACAAAAAGGTGGAGCTGGCTTATTTGAAGTGGAGAGGATAGGACTACTCTTTCACTTGGTATCCACATCCTGATGGAATCCCAAAGGGAACAAATAATATAGATGGAAAAGCATGGTTGCAAAGCATCATTTAAAAGTATGTGTTTAAAGTTTACTTAATGGTTTATTTTATATTAATTACAGATATTGAATTTTCATGATGCATTTTTTAGAAAAGGAAGTTTAAACAAAAAACAAAAACACAGACTGCTCAATTTAACCTCTCTACGCCTTGGTTGCTTAACTATTATGAGGGAATAACATCAATCTCATAGGGTTGGCCTATATAGGAACTAACACAGTCATATCAATAACTCAGTACATGATACAAAATATACAGAATTCAATGAAGATGTGTATTTTAAGTACTAGCTATAATTATTGCTGCTGAGTCAGTCAGAAAATCTAAACAGCTGGGTAAGCATTCTTGAGGAAATCCTAAAACAACTGGGAAGTAGAATGACTATTCAAAAGAAACACACAAAATAAAGAGAGAAAAATCCTTGGGAAATATTGACCTGAAGACCTCAGCACCATACACATTGTGTTTGTGCAGATTTGCCAATAAAATAACACACAAATTCTATAATGAAAGACTGCTTTAGGAAACTGGAATCCCACAAGTAATTTCTCATAATAGAAAAGTAATTCCATTCTCCAAATCCATTCTGGTTTGGGGGCTATAGTCCTTGTATGTTTCATAGTAGTTATCAAAATTCAAATAAAAAATAGCCTACAGAATAAATTTATATCTATATTTTAAATTTTTCTGCTTTAACAGCCAAAAAAAACCCCTCAAAATTTTAAATATTACCAAATTGAATCATATCTCATTTTTAATTTTGAGGAATCACATATAAAGGGGAATAATAAAGAAATGTTGAAATCTGAAAAAATTGAATTTGACATATTTTTATAGGTTCATACATGTAAATTTACATTTTTATGACAGAATAAAAGCATACTTTTTGATATGATATACTTTCCGCTGTATGAACGTCTTCCTGATTTCTCAGTACTTTTTGCGTGTCCATATTCAGAACCTGAAGCTGTTGGATCAGCTCTGCTTGCTGTGCTGTATGTGCACTGTTCTGTTTGTAAAGATTCTGCAGTTCCTGCAGCTCCTTCCTGTGCAAAGCAAGCAATAAATAGAGAGAAGCATGAATAAAGATCATCTCAGTTAAATACATATGTTCATCTAGATCAGCTTCCAATTTTTCCATTTATTATTTTTTACTGCAGGCAAAAATATTAATAAAAGAAATAATATATAAAGTATTTATTATTTATCACAAATATCTAGGAAGTATTGATAGAACTACTATGACTTTCAAAGCCAAATACTTATCAATTTTCTTTTATAGCTTGATAGTAATAAAAACCCTGGATATATAGACATATTAATTTACACTTCAGTCCCAGAAATTGATAAGTATAGATGCCAATGACAGTTATCAGATAGTTTTGAATACAGGGTAAGTCAACTTTTCATTGTATACTAGAGGCCTGGTGCATGAAATTTGTGCACGGAAGGGGGGGGGTGTCCCTCAGCCCAGCATGCACCCTCTCCACTCTGGAACCCCTCAAGGGATGTCCGACTGCCCGTTTATGCCCAATCCCAGTGGATCCTCTCACAATCCAGGACTGCTGGCTTCCAACTGCTCGCCTGCCTGCCTGATTGCTCCTAACCGCTTCTGCCTGCCAGCCTGATCACCCCCTAGCCACTCCCCTGCAGAGCCTGATCAATGCCTACCTGCTCCCCTGCTGGCCCAATTGCCCCTAACTGCCCTCCCCTGCAGGCCTGATAGCCCCGAACTGCCCTCCCATGCCAGCCATCTTGTGTCCACATGGGGGCGACCATCTTGTGTGTTGGAGTGATGGTCAATTTGTATATTACCTCTTTATTATATAGGATTATACAGAACTTTAACTATATTAAAAAGAATCCCAAAAGACAAATGAAGTTTTCAAATCAAATTTCCTTACAGCACGATCAATTTGACCTCAAAGCCTGAGCTGAATTCCTGTGACCCCTCTAATCTAGCTTGAAGGAAATGACAAGGAAAAAAATCAGAGGGAAGAAGAGTGATATAAGGTAAAACCAATCCTTCCAACCTAACAAGGTGAAACTGGTAAGTAAGGGGTCAAATGAAGTGGGATGGTAGTGATGATGACACTAAATGTCCAGGAAAACCATACCTCTGGGAAAGATTCCTATGGCAGTGAATCGTGTAATACAGATCATATAAGAATAAAATATATTTTGCATATTCAATTTGAAGGGAAATATTTATAAATACGTATTTCACAGAAATACCCTTTATGGTAGATATTTTGGAGACTATTGTTCAATGGAAACTTTTATTTACCTCTAACTTCAAACTGGTGATTCATTCATATAAGATACATCTTTTAAAAAAAGGAACAAAAAGATATGCACAGTTGTTAAAGGTGGATGAATATTAATATGGGAGGAATAAGCTCTGCTTTTTAGAGGTTTAGAATATTAATGTTCTCCAAATCCAACAACCCCTACACCCATATGAAATTTGGGTGGACACAAACATTCAGAAACATGTACCTTACACCATCTGTCTTAGTTCTTTCAGGCTGCTATAACAAAATATCATATCTGGGTGATTTGCAAACAACATAAATTTGTTTTTTTTCTTTTTCTATTTTATGTTTTCCCATCACCATTTATCCCCTCTATGCTCTCTTCCATCTCCACTCACGCACCTCCTGCAATCACCACACTGTTGTCCATGTCCATGAGTTCTCCTTTTTTCTTTTTTGCTCAATACTGCCATACCCCTCCATCTACCCCCACCCCAAATAGAGCTGTCTGCCTGCTCTCTACCTATGAGTCTGTCTCTATTCTGCTTGATAATTCAGTTTGTTCAATAATTCCACATATTAGTGAATTCATATGGTACTTGTTATTTTCTGGCTTATTTTCCTTAGCATAATGCCCTTCAGTTCCATCCATGATGTCACAAAAAGTAAAATTTACTTCCTTTTCCAGCAGAGTAGTATTTCATCGTGTAAATGTACCTGTTGGCAAGGATGTAGAGAAAAGGGAACCCTTGTGCATTGTTGCTGGTAATGAAAATTGGTGCAGCCACTGTGGAAAGCAGTATGGAGTTACCTCAAAAATTAAAAATGGTACTGCCTTATGATCCAGCGATTCTACTTTTGGAAATCTATCTGAAGAAACCCAAAACATAATCCAAAAGAATATAGTACCCTATGTTTATTGCAGCATTATTGATAACTAGAGGCCCAGTGCATGGATCCATGCACCAGTGGGGTCCCTCAGCCTGGCCTGCACCCTCCCACAATCAGGAACTCCTTGGGGGATGTTGGACTACTGGTTTTGGCCTGACCCCCACAGGCCAGGCTGAGCGACCCCACTGGTGCATGAATCCATGCACTGGGCCTCTAGTATGCAATATAAGATCTTTGGTTAATCTCTTCCTGCCCTCCCCCCTCCTCCCTTCCCTCTGAGATTCATCAGTCAGTTCCATGTTTCCATGACTGTGCATTGAGCATCTGCCCCCTGGTTGTCAGTGTGCATCATAGCTACTGGTTGAATGGTCGAACTGTTGCTTAGACATTTATATATCTAGAACTAGAGGCCCAATGCATGAAATTCGTGAACGGGGGTGGGGGGGGTGGGGGAGGGGTCCTTCAGCCCAGCCTGTACCCTCTCCAATCTGGGACCCCTCTGGGGGTGTCCTTGGGATCGAGCCTAAACCGGCAGTCAGACATCTCCCTCACAATCCTGGACCCCTGGCTCCTAATCATTCGCCTGCCTGCCTGCCTGCCTGGTCATCCCTAACTGCCCCCTTTGCCAGCCTGGTCACCCCTTACTGGCCCCCCTGCTGGACTGGTCACCCCCAACTGCCCCCCTCTGCCAGACTGGTCACCCCTAACTGCTCCCCCTGCTGGCATGGTCACCCCGAACTGCCACCCCTGCCAACACAGTCACCCCCAACTGCCCCCCTGCCAGCCTAATCACCCCCAACTGACCCCCCTGCTGGCCTGGTTGCCCCTTACTGCCCCCCGACAGCCAGGTCACCCCCAACTGCCCCCCCTGCCAGCATGATTGCCCTAACTGCCCCCCTGCCTGCCTGGTCACCCCTAACAGCCCCTGCTCACCCTTAACTGCCTCCCCTGCTGGCATGGTTGGCCCTAACTGCCACACCCGCCAGCCTGGATACCTCTAACTGCACCCACCCCACCGGCCTGATCTAGTCACCTCTTACTGCCCCTCCTGATGGCCTGGTCACCTCCAACTGCCCCCCCCCTCTGCTGGCCTGGTTGCCACAGCTGCCCCCCACCCCTGCCAGCCTGGTCGCCCTGCATGGCCCCCCTGCTGGACTGGTTGCCCCACTCAGCCTGCTGTTCAGTCGTTTGGTTGTCCCTCACTAACCCCCCTGCCGGCCTGGTCATCCCATGTAGCCTGCTTATTCAGTTGTTTGGTTGTCCCTCACTAACCCCCCTGCTGGCTTGGTTGCCCCATATAGCCATCTTGTGAGGGTGTGTGTTTAATTTGCATATTACTTCTTTATTATATAGGATAGCCAAGATTTGGAAGCAGCCCAAGTGTCCATCATTAGAGGAGTGGATAAAAAAGCTCTGGTACAGAAATTTATTTCTCATAGTTCTGTATGCTAGAAGTCAGAGGGTTAAGTGTGGACCCTCTTCAGGGTCACAGGTTTCTTGTATGGAAGGCACAAGGCAGCCCAGGGAGGTCTCTTTCATAAAAAATTTCAATCTCTTTCAGGAGGTCTCTACCTTAATGACCTAAGTACTGTCCAAAGGCTCCACTTCCTAATGCCATTACATCAAGCACTAGGATTTCAACGTATGAATTTTGGGTAGGCACAAACATTCAGACTCTCTGTATTCAAAAAATCAAAACTTGCAAAAAATAACAGTCCAAAATTGGGAGAGGGAAGAGAAGGGAATAATGGTGAAATGCCTCTAAGAAATGTAATATTCACAAGAGGGAGGGAGATGTGACCCACAGTAATAAGGCTTGAAGCATATTGCCATTTTTCAAGAATAACATTGGCAAGAATTATCAAAGGAGATAGGCAATGAATGTAGGATAAAATTCCATCAGAGTATATAGTTAAGACATATGTTAACCAGGAGAATTAGGTAATGTTGTAGTTAGAAAGGAGATATGGTGGGTATAAAAACATGCAATCTTTCTGAAATACTGCTATTTGCAAAAACATGAATGAATCTTAAGAATGTCATGCTAAGCGGAGTAAGTCAGATGGAAAAAGTCTGAACCATATGATTTTACTCATATGTGGAATATAAAACTGATACAAACAAAAACTAATAGACACAGACAATAGAATGGTGGTTATCAGAGAAAAGAGGAGTGGGAGAAGGTAGGAAAGGTTAAAAGGCAGTCAAATATATGATCATAGAAGAAGACTTAACTTTTGAGTGGTAAACACACAGTGCAATATACAGATGATACCTTAGAGATTTGTACACTTGAAACCTATATAATTTTGTTAACCAATGTCACCTCAACCAACTTAAAAAAATTAAAAAATATATTTATATAACAGCTCACAAACACACAAAAAGTAACATATCTTTTAATACAGTGTAAAACACAGCAAATTTTTCTCTCCTCCAATGCTAGGAGACACTTGTTATTTTCTTACTATATATACTAGAGGCCCAGTGCACAAAATTTGTGCACTCGGGGGGGGGGGGGGAGAGTCACTCACCCTGGCCTGTGCCCTCTCGCAGTCTGGGACCCCATGGGAGATAACGACCTGCTGGCTTAGGCCTGCTCCCGGGTGGCAGAGGGCAGGCCCAATCCCTAGGTGCAGCCCCTGGTGGGGCTGAGAGCAGGGCCGATTGGGGAGTTGGGGTGCTGCCCCCTGTCATGCACAGAGCAGGGAGGATTGGGAGGTTGTGATGCCACCCTCAGTCACGCTCAGGGTAGGGCCGATTGGGGGGTTGGGGCACCGCCCCCTGTCACGCACTGAGCAGGGCCGATACGGGGGTTGGGGAGCTCCCCCCTGTCACGCACAGAGCAGGGTCAATCAGGGGGTTGGGGAGCTCCCCCCTGTCACGCACAGAGCAGGGCCGATCAGGGGGTTGGGGAGCTCCACCCTGTCACTCACAGAGTAGGGCCGATAGGGGAGTTGGTGCACTGCCCCCTGTCACACACAGCGCAGGGCGGATCAGGGGGTTGGGGCGCCGCCCTCTATCACCCACAAAGTAGGGCCGATCAGGGGGTTGGGGCGCCGCCACTCTCACACTCAGGGCTGGGCCGATGGGGAGGTTATGGCTCTACCCAGTCAAACACAGAGCAGGGCCGGTGGGGTGCTGGGGTTGGGGCGCCGCACCCTGTCACACACAGAGCCGCAGGGCGATCATGAGGTTGGGGAGCTCCCCCCTATCAGGCACAGAGCAGGGCCAATCGGGGGTTGGGGCGCCTTCCCCTGTCAGGAACAGAGCAGGGCCTATAGGGAGGTTGTGGCCCCGCCTCCTGTCACACACAGAGTCACAGGGTGATCAGGGGGTTTGGGCGCTGCCCCCTGTCATGCTGATCCCGTTGCCGGGAGGCCTCTCAGCTCCACTGATCCCGGTGCTGGGAGGCATATTACCCTTTTATTATATAGAATAGAGGCCTGGTGCACGGGTGGGGGCCGGCTGGTTTGCCCTGAAGGGTGTCCTGGATTAGGGTGGGGGTCCCCACTGGGGTGCCTGGCCAGTCTGGGTGAGGGGCTGAGGGCTGTTTTCAGGCTGGGACTGAAGCTCCCAACTGCACCTTTTTTTCTTTTCTTTTTTATTCTGGGCCAGCTTTAGGTCTGAGGCTCCAGCTCTTAGGCCTCCGCTCCTGAAAACAGGTATCTGGTTTGTTTCGCTTCTATAATCGAAATTCTGTATCAACTCCAGCTCTGAGATCCCAGCTCGCTGAAAGCTGCTTTCTGGGGTTTTGTTTAGCTTCTATTTTTGTTACAATGTTTGAAACTGCAGGCTCAGAGGCCGGCAAGGCAGGCGGGGAATGTTGCAGTTCTCCGTCACTGAAGCAAGCAAGCCTCATGTTAGTTTCAAGCTGCCTGGCTGCCGGCCGCCATCTTGGCTGGCAGCTAATTTGCATATCTCGCTGATTAGCCAATGGGAAGGGTAGAGGTCGTACACCAATTACCATGTTTCTCTTTTATTAGATAGGATACTAGAGGCCTTGTGTACAATATTCGTGCATGAGAGGAGGGGGCCCCTCAAGCCATCCTGCAACCTTTCATAATCTGGGACCCCTCGGGGGATGTCCCACTGCCAGTTTAGGCTGTAGGACATCCCTCTCGCAATCCAGGGCCGAATGGCTCCTAACTGCTTACCTGCTTGCCTGCCTGATTGGCCCTAACCATTCTGCCTGCCTGCCTCATCGCCCCTAACCACTCGCCTGCCTGCCTCATCACCCCTAACCACTCTACCTGCCTGCCTGATGCCCCTAACTGCTTGCCTGTTTGATCGCCCCTACGCACTCTGCCTATCTGCCGGATTGCCCCTAACTGCTGGCCTGCCTGCCTGCCTAATTGCCTCTAACCACTTGCTTTCCTGCCTAATCATCCCTAACCACTCTGCCTGCTGGCCTGATCACCCCTAACCACTCTCCTGCCTGCCTGATCACACCTAACTGCTCGCCTGCATGCCTGACCACCCCCAACCAACTCTGCCTTGCCCCCACTGCAGTGGCTTCATCCAGAAGGACGTCCAGGATGACGTCCGGAAGGCTGTTCAGCTTTATGGTCTAATTACCATATTATGCTTTTATTATTACAGATATACATTTTTTAATTAATGGATTAAGTGGGAAGTAATAATCACGGGATTAAAAAACACATTATTTTCACATTGCCAGAGACTCAACTTTCAATCTTATTTTTAAAAAATAAATCTTTATTGTTGAAAGTATTATATATGTCCCTTTTTTCCCCCACTGCCCTCTCCAATCCCCCTTCTCCACAAGTCCTCACCACCCTACTGTCTGTGTCCATCAAAAGGTCCATACTACCCAAAGCAATCTATACTACCCAAATCAATCTATAGATTCAATGCAATCCCCATTAAATTACCAACAGCATATTTCACAGATCTAGAACAAACGTTTCAAAAATTCATCTGGAATAAAAAAAAGACCCCGAATAGCTGTAGCAATCCTGAGAAAGAAGAACAAAGTAGGTGGGATCTCAATACCAGATATCAAGTTGAATTACAAAGCCACTGTTCTTAAAACAGCTTGGTACTGGCACAAGAACAGACATATAGATCAATGGAATAGAATAAAGAACCCAGAAATCGACCCAAACCACTATGCCCAATTAATATTCGACAAAGGAGGCAAGAGCATACAATGGAGTCAAGACAGTCTCTTCAATAAATGGTGTTGGGAAAATTGGACAGATACATGCAAAAAGATGAAACTAGACCACCAACTCACACCATACACAAAAATAAACTCAAAATGGATAAAGGACTTAAACGTAAGATGGGAAACCATAAAAATACTAGAGGAATCCAGAGGCAACGAAATCGCAAACATATGCCGAAGGAATTTCTTCTCTGAAACTGCTCTTAGGGTAAAGGAAACTAAAGAGAAAATAAACAAATGGGACTACATCAAAATAAAAAGCTTTTGCACAGCAAAGGAAACCATCAACAAAACAACAAGAAAGCCCACTGCATGGGAGAACATATTTGCCAATGGTATCACCAATAAGGGTTTAATCTCCAACATTTACAAGGAACTCATGCAACTTAACAAAAGGAAGATAAACAATCCAATCAAAAAATGGGCAACGGACCTAAATACAGTGGGGCCTTGACTTACAAGTGTCCCGACAATGAGGTACCATCTCACACCTGTCAGAATGGCTATCATCAACAAATCAACAAACAACAAGTGTTGGAGAGAATGTGGAGAAAAAGGAACCCTTGTGCACTGCTGGTGGCAATGCAGACTTGTGCAGCCACTATGGAAGACAGTATGGAGCTTCCTCAAAAAACTAAAAATGGAACTCCCATTTGACCTAGTGATCCCACTTCTAGGAATATACCCCAAGAAACTAGAAACACCAGTCAGAAAGGATATATGCACCCCTATGTTCATAGCAGCACAATTTACAATAGCTAAGATTTGGAAACAGCGTAAGTGCCCATCAGCAGATGAGTGGATTAGAAAACTGTGGTACATCTACACAATGAAATACTACGCTGCGGTAAAAAGAAGGAATTATTGCCATTTGCAACAGCATGGATGGAACTGGAGAGCATTATGCTAAGCAAATAAGCCAGTCAGAGAAAGATAAATACCACATGATCTCACTCATTTGTGGAATATAGAGAACATAGACTGATGAACAGGGACAAATCCAAAGACAGAGAAACAGCGATCAAGACTATCAATCCCCAGAGGGAAAGTAGGGGAGGGAGGGGTAAGGAGAATAGATCAACCAAAGGACTTGTATGCATGCAGATAAGCCAAACCAATGGTCACAGACAACAGGGGTTGAGAGCATGAGTGGGGAAGGGGTGGGGAGGTTGGGGGTTAATGGGAAATGAGGACACATTTGTAATACCTTAACCAATAAAGAAATTTTTTAAAAAAAATCTTTATTGTTGAAAGTATTATATATGTCCCCTTTTCCCCCATTGCCCTCTCCAATCCCCCTTCTCCACAAGCCCTCACCACCCTATTGTCTGTGACCATGGGTTACGTACATGCATACATAAGTTCAATGGTTAATCTCTCCAGCCTTCCACCTTTCCCTACACTCCTCTGAGGTTTGATAGTCTGATAGATGTCTCCATGACTCTGGGTCTATTTTTGTTCATTAGTTTATGTTGTTCCTTAGATTCCACATATGAGTGAGATCATATGATATTTATTTTTCTCTGACTGGCTTACTTTGCTTTTTTTTTCATAATTTTTTTTATTGTTTTACTAGAGGCCCAGTGCACAAAAATTTGTGCACTTGGGGGGGGGGGCGCCCTCAGCACGGCCTATGTCCTCTCACAGTCTGGGACCCCTTGGGAGATAACAACCTGCTGGCTTAGGCCTGCTCCCCGGTGGCAGAGGGCAGGCCCAATCCCTAGGTGCAGCCCCTGGTTGAGCTCAGAGCAGGGCCAATTGGGGAGTTGGGGCACCGCCCCCTGTCATGCACAGAGCAGGGAGGATTGGGAGGTTGTGATGCCACGCTCAGTCACGCTCAGGGTAGGGCCGATTGGGGGGTTGGGGCACCGCCCCCTGTCACACTCAAGGCAGGGACGATGGGGAGGTTGCAGTGCCACCCCGTCAAGCACAGAGCAGGACCCATCAGGGGGTTGGGGCGCTGCCCCCTGTCACACACAGAGCAGGGCCGATCAGGTGGTTGAGGAGCTCCCCCCTGTCACTCACAGAGTAGGGCCGATAGGGGAGTTGGGGCACCGCCCACTGTCACACACAGAGCAGAGCGGATCAGGGGTTGGGGCGCCGCCACTGTCACACTCAGGGCAGAGCCGATGGGGAAGTTATGGCTCTACCCCATCACACACACAGCAGGGACCGTGGGGTGGGGGTGGGGGCGCCCCCCTCTATCACCCACAGAGCAGGGCCGATCAGGGGGTTGGGGCGCCGCCACTCTCACACTCAGGGCAGGGCCGATGGGGTGATTATGGCTCTACCCCGTCACACACAAAGCAGGGCTGAGCAGGGGGTTGGGGCACTGCCCCCTGTCATGAACAGAGCAGGGCGGATAGGGAGGTTGTGGCCCCGCCCCCTGTAACACACAGAGCCGCACGGCAATCAGGGGGTTTGGGCGCTGCCCCCTGTCACGCTGATCCCGTTGCCAGGAGGCCTCGCAGCTCCGCTGATCCGGTGCTGGGAGGCATATTACTCATTTACTATATAGGATAGAGGCCTGGTGCATGGGTGGGTGCCGGCTGCTTTGCCCTGAAGGGTGTCCTGGATTAGGGTGGGGGTCCCCACTGGGGTGCCTGACCAGCCTGGGTGAGGGGATGATGGCTGTTTGCAGCTGGTCACACACCCTTCAGGGTGGGGTCCCCACTGGGGTGCCTAGCCAGTCTGGGTGAGGGGCTGAGGGCTGTTTTCAGGCTGTCGGGTGACTGAAGCTCCCAACTGCTCCTTTTTTTCTTTTTTTTATTCTGGGACAGCTTTAGCTTTGAGCCTTGCCTCCAGGTCTTAGGCCTCCGCTGCTGAAAGCAGGTTTCTGGCCTTTGTTTACCTTCTGTATTTGAAACAATGTTGCGATCCTACTGGCTGAAGCCCGGCGGACTAAAGCAGGTCTCTGGAGTTTTGTTTAGCTTCTATATTTGTAACATAGTTGCTTAGAGTTGCAGCTCAGAGGCCTGCAGTGGCAGGCGGGGAACATTGGAGTCCTCCGTCACTGGAGCAAGCAAGCGTCATGTTAGTTTCAAGCTGCCTGGCTGCCGACACCATCTTGGCTGGCAGTTAATTTGCATATTGCCCTGATTAGCCAATGGGAAGGGTAGAGGTCGTACACTAATTACCACGTTTCTCTTTTATTAGATAGGATTGCTTATAGTATTACAAAGGGTATTACATATGTGTCCTTTTTTTTTCCCCACCCTTGACAATCCCCTGGCCTCACCTGCCCCCCAGTGTCTTATGTCCATTGGTTATGCTTATATGCATGCATACAAGTCCTTCAGTTGATCTCTTACCCCGCTTCCTGCCCCCAAACGTCCCCGGCCTTCCCGCTGCAGTTTGACAATCTGTTTGAGGCAGCTCTGCCTCTGTATCTATTATTGTTCATAAGTTTATAATGGTCTTTATTATCCATGAATGGGTGAGATCATCTGGTATTTTTCCTTCATTGACTGGCTTATTTCACGTAGCATAATGATCTCCAGTTCCATCTATGCCGTTGCAAATGATAAGAGTTCCTTTTCTTTACAGCAGCATAGTATTCCATCGTGCAGATGTACCACAGTTTTCTAATCCATTCATCTACTGATGGGCACTTAGGCTGTTTCCAGATCTTAGCTATGGTGAATTGTGCTGCTATGAACATAAGGGTGCATATATCCTTCTGATTGGTATTTCTGGTTTCTTTGGATATATTCTTAGAAGTGGGATCACAGGGTCAAATGGGAGTTTCATTTTTAGTTTTTTGAGGAAGCTCCATACTGTCTTAAATAGTGGCTGCACCAGTCTGCATTCCCACCAGCAGTGCACAAGGGTTCCTTTTTCTCCACATCCTCTCCAACACTTGTCATTTGTTGATTTGTTGATGATAGCCAGTCTGACAGGTGTGAGATGGTACCTCATTGTTGTTTTGATTTGCATCTCTCGGATGATTAGTGACTTTGAGCATGTTTTCATATGTCTCTTGGCTTTCTGAATGTCCTCTTTTGAAAGGTGTCTATTTAGGTCCTTTGCCCATTTTTTGATTGGATTGTTTATCTTCCTTTTGTTAAGTTGTATGAGTTCTCTATAAATTTTGGAGATTAGGCCCTTATCAGATATGACATTGGCAAATATGTTTTCCCATGCAGTGGGCTTTCTTGTTTTGTTGATGGTTTCTTTTGCTCTGCAGAAGCTTTTTATTTTGATGTAGTCCCATTTGTTTATTTTCTCTTTAGTTTCAAGTGCCCTAGGAGCTGTATCAGTGAAGAAATTGCTTCGGCATATGTCTGAGATTTTGTTGCCTTTGGATTCTTCAAGAATTTTTATGGTTTCCTGTCGTACATTTAAGTCCTTTATCCATTTTGAGTTTATTTTTGTGTATGGTGTAAGTTGGTGGTCTAGTTTTATTTTCTTGCATATATCTGTCCAATTTTCCCAACACCATTTATTGAAGAGACTATCTTGACTCCATTGTATGTTCTTGCCTCCTTTGTCAAATATTAATTGAGCATATTGGTTCGGGCCGATTTCTGGGCTCTCTATTCTATCCCATTGATCTATATGTCTGTTCTTGTCTATATGTTTGCCCTGAAGGGTGTGTGACCAGCTGCAAACAGCCATCATCCCCTCACCCAGGATGGCCAGGCACCCCAGTGGGGCCCCAACCCTGATCCAGGACACCCTTCAGGGAAAACCAGCTGGCCCCCACCCATGCACCAGGCCTCTATCCTGTATAGTAAAAGGGTAATATGCCTCCCGGCACTGGGATCAGCGTGACAGGGGGCAGCGCCCAAACTCCCTGATTGCCCTGCGGCTCTGTGTGTGACAGGGGGTGGGGCCACAACCTCCCTATCCGCCCTGCTCTGTTCATGACAGGGGAAGGTGCCCAAACCCCCTGATCAGCCCTGCTCTGTGCCAGATAGGGGGGAGCTCCCCAACCCTGATTGCCCTGCGGCTCTGTGTGTGACGGTGCGGCGCCCCAACCCCCTGATCGGCCCTGCTCTGTGTGTGACAGGGTGTGGCTCCCCAACCCCCCCCGGCCCCCCCCGCACGGGCTCTGCTCTGTGTGTGGTGGGGTAGAGCCATAACCTCCCCATCGGCCCTGCCCTGAGTGCGACAGTGGCGATGCCCCAACCACCTGATCAGCCCTGCTCTGTGTGTGACAAGGTACGGAGCCCCAACCCCCGTAATGGGCCCTGCTCTGTGTGTGATGGGGCAGCACCCCAACCCCCTGATCGACCCTGCTCTGTGCGTGACAGGGGGTGGCACCGCAACCTCCCCATTGACCCTGCCTTGAGTGTGACAGGGGGCAGTGCCCCAACCCCTCAATCGGCCCTACCCTGAGCGTGACTGAGGGTGGCATCGCAACCTCCCAATCCACCCTGCTCTGTGCATGACCGGGGACGGCACCCCAACTCCCCAATCGGCCCTGCTCTGAGCCCGACCAGGGGCTGCACCTAGGGATTGGGCCTGCCCTCTGCCACCGGGGAGCAGGCCTAAGCCAGCAGGTCGTTATCTCCCGAGAGGTCCCAGACTGCGAGAGGGCACAGGCTGGGCTGAGGGACGCCCCCTCTCCCCCATGAGTGCACAAATTTTTGTGCACCGGGCCTCTAGTATGTATATAAGTGTGTTATACACATACTTTATATAGTGGTAGCACCAGAGATATGATTAACTTTGTATGATTTTATTTTAATTAAGTAAAAATGTACACATACATACATGTGTAAATATACATGACATATTTGTATATGTGTATATATATATATATATATATTTATATGTTTATACTTTAACACTATTTTCTGATAAAGGTAATTATGAATTAAATTAATAGGTAGTTTAAAATCTTTCAAAATGCTTAAAAACACAAGTTTTTCAAGTAATCCTACTTAATGCTTAGTACTATAAAATTAACTATTTTGATACAGAATTAATATTTCACAAACCAAAACTATTTAGAATGTCATAAAAATAAAAAATGGGTTTATCATTATTTTTCATTGTAACAATAATTATATTATATATGGCTAGGAATTTTTAAAGAAAATAAATGAATGTATTTTTTTTATTTAAAAACTGAAACAAGGCTACTCTTGGAGCATGCTTTTGCCAATCCTATGAAACCGCTCATTCTCCCCAACAAATATTCCCAGTTTGGTGTATATAATTTCAGATAGTTTCAATGCACAAACATATGTACCCACAGAGGACATATTTTCGTAATTTTGTGGTATTAACAATAAACAGAAATGCTACCATTCTCAATAACTAATGACATTTCTATAATGTTAAATTAAAAACTGAATATACTTGCCTGACCAGGGTAATATCCATATCCTTCTGGATAAGTTCAGTCTGTTTATTAGTCAACTGTAACGAGAGAGCATTGTATTTATTCTGTGAAACTTCAATTTCTTTCCTTGCTTCCATTAAATTGTCTTCAAAGGCCTGAAATTAGAACACATATAAAAGTCTAATATAATGTCAAATAAGAAGAAATAAAATGTCTGGCACAGTTAACTAATTAGTTTACAAAATGACAGTGAAAATAAGTAGTGTTTTCGATGTTTTTTTGTTTGTTTTTACTTTAAGAAATTTAGTAGATGCAATTACGTTTATAGTAGTCACAGATGCTTTTTTCAGACTCTGAAAAAGTATCCTGGCTTCCTTGTATGAAAGTTAGCCAAAACCGGTTTGGCTCAGGGGATAGAGCATCGGCCTGCAGACTGAAAGGTCCCAGGTTCGATTCCGGTCAAGGGCGTGTATCTGGGTTGCGGGCACATCCCCAGTAGGAGATGTGCAGGAGGCAGCTGATCGATGTTTCTCTCTCATCGATGTTTCTGACTCTCTCTGTCTCTCCCTTCCTCTCTGTAAAAAATCAATAAAATATATTTTAAAAAAAAGAAAGTTAATGATTTGAAACAAATAAACTTGAAATTCTAGGTAGGAATTTACTTATTAAAATTAAAATAAAGAAATTATCGTACAATAAAAAATTTAATTACATGAACAAAAAATGAACTCATTTACTTAAATATTAACTAAGAAAAATGGCAGATATTTCATTATTTACTCTATGTTAACTGCCCACACATAAATGCACTCAGAGAAGAAAAGACAGTACTGCAAACAAGGATATCAAAATAATTTTATAATGTTTGAGACTGAGATCATGCTGAGTTCTCTTGATGGTAGTGAAATTTCACCTATAGTTCTTCTAAGTTGGCCTTTTCATGCTAATAGTGCTCCAAATCTTCTTCCATTTTGAAACTATTTAAAACCTAATGTTATCTTTTCAAAGATAATTTTCTCAAAAATATATTATAAATTTAATTTTAATTATTTTCAAAAAGTATTAAATGAATTTTATATCTAATAATACAATATGCCCACACAAACAACATACAATCATTATTTCTAAAGTGAACACTAGGCTTTAGAAATCTACCCTAGCCAAGCTCCCAATGCTCTTAGATTCACCCTACAGTAGCTAGAATAAATTTTTTTTAATCCTCACCTGAGAACACATTTATTGATTTTTTTTTAGAGAGAAGGGGAGGGAGGGGCAGATAGGAAAAAAGAAAGAGGAAGGAGGGGAGAGAGAGAGGAGAGAGAGAGAGATCGAGAGAGAGAGAGAGAGAGAGAGAGAGAGAGAGAGAGAGAGAAGAAGCGAGAGACATCAGTTGCCTCCTATACGTACCCCAACCAGGATGGAACCCACAATGTAGGTATGTGCCTGAATGAAATCAAACCCACATCCTTTTTAGTTTACTGCACGATGCTTCAACCAACTGAGCAATGCAGCCAAAGCTACAGTAATCTTAAAAAAAAAATACTTGCAGAGGTCAATGGGGAAAAAGGAAGACATATGTAATACTTTCAACAATAAAGTTGTTGTTTTTTGGTTTTTTTTTAAAAAAAAGAATTTACCCCAAAGCTCAAGTGCACACGGGACATTTTCAAAGACAGACCACATATTAGGACACAGGCAAAGTCTCTTCAAATTCAAGAAGATAGAAATCATATCAAGCATCTTCTCAGATCATAATGGCATAAAATTAGAAATCAACTACAATAAAAACAATGAAAAAAATTAAACACGTGGAGGCTAAATAGCATGCTATTAAACAATGATTGGGTTACCAAAGAGATCAAAGAAGAAATTAAAAGCATCATGGCAACAAATGATAATGAAAACACACCAATCCAAAATCTATGGGACACAGTGAAAGCAGTCCTGAGGAAAGTTCATAGTTCTACAGGCCTACCTCAAAAAACAAGAAAAAATGGTAATAAATTATCTAACTGTATAACTTAAAGAACCAGAAAGAGAACAATAAGAAAAGCTCAGAGTGAGCAGAAGGAAGGAAATAATAAAGACCAGAAAGGAAATAAACAACATGGAGACCAAAAAAACAATACAAAAGATCAATGAAACTTAGAGCTGGTTCTTTGAAAGGATAAACAAGATTGATGAACCTCTAGCCAGGCTCACCATGAAACAGAGAGAGGACCCAAATAAAAAAAAATCAGAAATGAAAGAGGTGAAATAACAACTGACTCCACAGAAAGACAAAGGATTCTAAAAAAAAAAAAAATACCATGAACAACTCTTCTAGCAAACTGGACAACCTAGACGAAATGGATATATTCCTAAAAAATACAAGCTTCCAAAACTCAATCAAGAAGAATAAAAAAAAAACAGAATAAGCTTATAACTACTGATGAAATTGAAACAATTATCAAAAAAACTTCGAGCAAACAAAAGCCTTGGTCCGGATGACTTTACAGGTGAGTTCTACCAAGCATTGAAAAAACTAAAACCTATCCTCCTCAGACTACTCCAAAAATTTCAAGAGGAAGGCACACTTCCAAGCTCTTTCAATGAAGCCAGCATCACCCTAATACCAAAACCAGATAAAGACACCACAAAGAAGAGAACTACAGGCCAATATCCTTGATGAACATAGATGCTAAAGTCCTCAATAAAATTCTAGCAAATCAGATCCAGCATTACATTAGAAAGATCATACACCATGACCAAGTGGGATTTATTCCAGGATGCAAGGATGGTACAATATCCACAAATCAATAAACATGATGCATCACGTAAACAAATTGAGAGACAAAAATCACATAGTCATGTCAATTGATGCACAAAAAACATTTGACAAAATCCAACATCCTTTTCTGATAAAAACTCTCATCAAAGTGGGAATAGAGGGATCATACCTCAACATAATAAAAGCCATATATGACAAACCTACAGCCAACATCATACCTAATGGGCTAAAAATAAAACCATCCTAAGAACAGGAACAAGACAGGGATGCCCACTCTCACTAATCCAGTTCAACACAGTACTGGAAGTGCTAGCCAAAGCTATCGGACAAGAAGAAGAAATAAAAGGCATTAAAATTGGAAAAGAAGTAAAACTGTCATTATTCACAGATGATATGATATTGTATGACACTGTACATACAAAACCCTAAAGACTCAATCAAAATACTAGACTTAATAAGTGTGTCTGGCAATGTAGCAGGATACAAAATTAACACCCAGAAATCTATTGCTCTTTTATACACCAAAAATGAACTCACAGAAAGAGAAACTAAAAAAAACATTCCATTTACCATTGCAACAAAAAAATTAAGATACAGAGGAATAATTTTAACCAAGGAGGTAAAGGACCTGTACTCAAAAAACTATAGGATGCTGAAAAAAGAGATAGAGGAAGACATAAATAAATGGAAGAACATACCGTGTTCATGGATGGGAAGAATTAACATCATTAAAATGTCCATACTACCCAAAGCAATCTATGGATTCAATGCAATCCCCATTAAAATACCAATGGCGTATTTCACAGACCTAGAACAAACTCTCCAAAAATTGATCTGGAATAAAAAAGACCCCAAATAGCCACAGCAATCCTGAGAAAGAAGGACGAAGTTGGAGGGATCACAATACAAGATATCAAGCTATAATACAAAGCCATGGTTCTCAAAATTGCCTGGTACTGGCACAAGAACAGACACATAGATCAATGGAACAGAACAGAGAATCCAGAAATAGAACCAAGACATTATGCTCAATTAATATTTGACAAAGGAGGCAGCAGCATACAGTGGAGTCAAGACAGTCTCTTCAATAAATGGTGTTGGAAAAATTGGACAGATACATGCAAAAAAAAAAAAAAAGAAATTAGACACCAAATTACACCATACACAGAAACAAATTCAAAATGTATAAAGACCTTAAATATAAGATTGGAAACCATAGAAATCTTAGAAGCCATCGGCGGCAAAATAGCAGACATATGTCATAGCAAGATCTTTACCATTACAGCTCTAGGACAATGGAAACTAAGGAGAAAATAAACAATTGGGAATACATCAAAATAAAAAGCTTCTGCACAGCAAAAGAAACCATCAACAAAACAACAAGAAAGCCCACTGCAAGGGAGAACATATTTGCCAATGCTATTTCAGGTAAAGGTTTAGACTCCAAAATTTATAGGGAACTCATACAACTTAACAAAAGGAAGATAAATAATCCAATAAAAAAAAAAGGGCATAGACCTAAATAGACACTTTTCGAAAGAGGACATATAGAAGGCCAAGAAACATATGAAAATATGTTTAAAGTCATTAATCATCTGAGAGATGAAAATCAAAACAACAATGAGGTACCATCTCACACCTGTCAGAAGGGCTATCATCAGCAAGTCAACAAATGATAAGTGCTGGTGAGGATGCAGAGAAGAAGGAACCCTCATGCAATGCTGGTGGGAATGCAGACTGATGCAGCCTTTGTGTTAAACCGTATGGAGTTTCCTCAAAAAATTAAAAATGGAACTCCTATTTGACCCCGTGATCCCACTTCTAGGAATATATCCCAAGAAAACAGCAACACCCACAGAAAGGACATATGCACCCCTATGTTCATAGCAGCACAATTTACAATAGCTAAGATTTGGAATCAGCATAAGTGCCTGTCAGCAAATGAGTGGATTAGAAAACAGTGGTAAATCTACACAATAGAATACTATGCTACTGTAAAAAAGAAGGAATTCTTACCATTCGCAACAGCATGGATGGAACTGGAGAGCATTATGCTAAGTGAAATAAGCCAGTCAGAGAAAGATAAATATCACAAGATCTCACTCATTTGTGGACTATAATGAACATAAACTGATGAACAAAATAGAGCCAGAAACATAGAAGCATCGAACAGACCGTCAAACCTAAGTGAGTAGGCTGGGGGAAGGGAGAGTAAGAGATCAACCAAAGGACTTGTATGGATGCATATGAGCATAAGCAATAGACACAGACAGTAGGAGAGTGAGGGTATGTGCTTGAGAGTGGGAGTGGCTGGGGAGAGGTCAATTGGGGGAAAAGAAGACTTATGTAATACTTTAAAGAATTTTTTAAAAATAGAATCAAATTTTGTTGTTAAAATGTAAAATAACAAAATGTGAACAATACACCAGAGGGTTCAAGAACAAATATAAGCAGATAGAAGAAAGAATCAGTAAAGTAGAGATATAACCTGTGAAATTATTGATTTTGAGAAGAAAGAAGGAAAAATGAATAGTTCTTATGGGGTCAGTGGAGCACCATTAAGAAAATCAACATACACATTATAGGAGTCCCAAAAGATGAGACAGAAAGCAGCAAAAAAAATAAGATTTGAAAAAATAATGACCAAACACTTCCCAACTTTGATATGAGATTTGCATATAAAAACCTAAAGACCTCAATGAACTCCAAGTAAGATCAATAGAAAGATACCCATATTGAGATACACTGTAATAAAACTTTGAAATTCAACTAAAAGCAAAGAGAGAATCTTGAAAGCAACAACAGAGAGTTACTTGTCATATACAAGGGACATTAATGAGATTAATAGCTGATTTATAATAAAAATTCACAGAAGCAGGAGGCAGTGGAACGACATATTTAATGATATAAAAGAAAAGAATTGATGACATTGAATTTTATACCCAGCAAAAGTGTTTTCAAAATTTAGAGAGTAATTAAGGTATTTATAGATAAGCAAAAGCTGATGGAGCTGGATCTCTTAGGAGAGATGCTAATCATTTAGATTGAAATAAAAGGATGCAAAACAGTAACTGAAAGCCATATGAAGAAACAGAGACTCCAATAAAGGAAAATATGTGGGGAAATATAAAAGCCAATATTACTGCATATTTGGTAACTGCTTTTTATTTCCTACATGATTAAATGACAAGCAAATAAAAATTACTAATCTATGCTACAGGGCACACAATTTTACTAAAAAAGAGTAATATGCAAATTGACTATCACTCCAACACACAACATGGCCGCCCCCATGTGGACACAAGATGGCCAGCAGGGGAGGGCAGTTGCGGGCAATCAGGCCTGCAGGGTAGGGCAGTTGGGGGAACAGGCCTGCAGGGGAGGGCAGTTGGGGGGACCAGGCCTGCAGGGAAGGGCAGTTGGGGGGGACCCAGGCCTGCAGGGTAGGGCAGTTAGGAGTGTCCAGGCCTGCAAGGGAGGGCAGTTGGGGGGAACCAGGCCTGTAGGGGAGGGTAGTTAGGGGGGACCAGGCCTGCAAGGGAGAGCAATTAGGGGCAACCAGGCCAGCAGGGGAGGGCAGTTAGGGCTGACCAGGCTGGCGGGGGAGGGCAGTTAGGGGCAATCGGGCCGGCATAGGAGCAGTAAGGTATCGATCAGGCTGGCAGGGGAGTGGTTAGGGGCAATCAGGCAGGCAGGCAGGCAGGCAAGCAGTTGGGAGCCAACAGTCCTGGATTGTGAGAGGGATGTCCGACTGCCCGTTTAGGTCCGATCCCTAGTGGAATCGGACCTAAATGGGCAGTCGGACATCCCTCGAGGGTCCCAGATTGGGGAGGGTGCAGGCTGGGCTGAGGAAAACACACCCTGACCTGTGCATGAATTTCGTGCACCGGGCCTCTAGTAACATAAAAATAACATGAAGGGAAAGTGAGAAAAATTGTGTATGCTACTGAAGATAAATATATATATTCACTTTCATGATCTTGCCTCAGTCAACAGTTTCTCTGATATGACACAAAAAACACATGGAACAAAATGTTGATAAATTCAGTATCATCAAAAGTTAAAATTTTTGTGCTTGAAATAATATTATTACAGAAGAAAAAAAACCTTAGGAATTGAAAAAAATAGTTTTAAATTATATAGCTAAAAGGAGACTTGTATCCAGAATATAAGCAAAAGAAATGAACACACATTTTTCCAAAGATATACACATTTATTCAAAAAACATACAATGGCCAATACATATGAAAAGATGTTCAACATCAGGGAATACAATCAAAACCCATTGAGAAGCCATTTTGTATTCACAAGGAAGACTATAATTAAATAGACATGACCTCCTCTGGCCAGTGTTCTCAGTGGTTAGAGCATCAGACTGCACACCTAAGGGTCCCAAGTTCGATTCCCAGTCAAGGGCATGTACCTGTGTTGCAGGTTCAATCCTGGCCCTGGTCAGGGCACATGCAGGAGACAAGCAATCGAAGTGTCTCTCTTATACCAATGTTTCTCTCTCTCTCTCTCATCTCTCCCTCTGTCCCTTCCACTCTCTCTAAAAGTCAATGGAAAAATATCCTCAGGTGAGGATTAAAATAAATAAATAAATAAATATATTAGAAAAAACAAAAATACAGACAAGTCTCCCTGGCCAATGAAGCTCAGTTGATTGGAGCATCGTCCCATACATGGAAGGGTTGTGGGTTCAATTCCCAGTCAGAGCACATACCTAGGTTGTGGGTTCGATCCTCAATCTGACTGCAAATGGGAGGAAACCAATCAATGTTCTCTCTCACCTTTCTCTCTCCCTCTCTCTCTCACACTCTCCTTCTCCCTTCCCTTTTCTGTACAATCAATTAGCATATCCTCAGGTGAAGATTAAAAATAATAAAAAATAAATAAAATTTAAAAAGACAAGTCAACAAATGTTGAGGATGGCAGAGAAATCTGAACCCTCATACACTGCTGCTCAGCATGTAAAATGGTGCAGCTGCTTTTTTTTAAACATCTGTATGGATAAACATTTTAATTAGTACCAACTGCCAACAATGAGCAAAATGTAAATGACAGGTGGATGCAGGTTGAGTAATGAGACCAGAAAGCCACTGTTTCCTTTCTACTCCAAGAATTTCAAGAAACAGTCCATATACTACCTCTTTTTAAAAGTAAGCTTATAAATTCTCCTGAACCCTAAAATTATCAACAATACACAAATAGTTATCATTGTTTTGGTGCAGCTGATTTTGAAAACAATCTGACATTTCCTCTAAAACTTAAGGACAGAGTTACACTAAGGCTCAGTGATCTCATTTCTTGTTATGTACCTAAGAAAAATGAAGATATATGTATGTATATACAAAATATTGTATACAAATGTTCAGAGCAGCATTATTCATAACACAAGTGTCCATATACTAGTGATAAATAAAATGTTGAATATCTATAAGATGGAATATTAATCAACAATAAAAAAGGATGAAGCACTAATACATGCTACACCATGGATAAATCCTGAAAACATTATTCTAAGTGGCAAAAGTCAGTCACAAAAGATCACATTCTATGATTTTAGTTAGAATAGAAAAATCTATAGAGAAAGAAAGTAGATTAGTGGTAGATTAGTAGATAACATATTATCTACTAATCCTTTGTGGAGCTAAGGATAAATGAGTAGTGATTGCTTAAGGTTACAGGATTTCTTTTGGGGATGATGAAAATGATTTCAAATTAATTGTGGCAATAGTTGCTCAACTATGCATAAACTAAAACTACTGAACTGTATACTTAAATGGATTCAATACAAGATATGTAAATTACATGTCAATTAATACTTTAGAGAGGAAAGAAGCAGCATATAATTTATATGACTCAGAAAATTTCAGATAATGTACAAATTTTTAGAACCAAGACAGTTGGGAAAAATGCTGAAAAGAAAAAAATAAATATATATGTGTGTTTTTATATATTCTTTTTTATGTGTGTATACATAAAGGGACTATCATACTTGCTAGCACTAAAATACATTTCTGTCTTTTCAACAAAATCTGGGGAAAAGAAAAACCTAACATTTGATGGGGAAAAATGAACATAACATTCCCAAGACCAAGAAAGTCACAAAAACATATTATTTTGAAAAATACTGATCAAAAGAGTGTAAGAATATTATATAAAGCCTAATTGCACCTATATATTCTATAAAATAAGATTTTACTATGAATAGGCCCTCTTAAGCCAAAGAAAACACCATCTTCAAAACTCATATGAGTATTGTTTTAACTGTCTTGTGCTTTTTTAACTTTTTTAAAGGCCTTGAAAATAGTTTTAAAGCTATATTCCAATGAATTCTAGCCTTTATCTATAAATTTAAGCCCTAACTGAAAAGAGTAAAAATTCATGATACTAATATTTCTAAAACATGTTTTCTTTCAAAATGCAATATCATTTATTTTTAGTGATTATATTATAGATAAATATTTGAAGTCAGTTTCCTGCTTTGCAACATCAATTTTTAAAAAGCTGTGGGTCTTAAGTGAAGGAATATAAATTAATACTAGTCCCATTGCTGGATTTGACTATATAACTTGCTATTTAAAGAAAATAACATATAATAAACTTCCCGTGAGAAGTTAGGTCCAAAATCACAGGGTCAATTCCATTCTGATTGAATACCTTTATTTTTGCATCAATGCTATATTTCTCTTTTTTCCAATGAGCTTCCTGCTTCCTCAGTCTCTCCAGGTCATTTAGCAGGTCAACACAGCGGGTACTTAATTTCTCATTTTCCTCTTGCAGGTCTTTTATAACCAGTCTGTTTTGTTCTTCCTTATTCTGTATACACTCTTTACTGTCCTACAGAACAGGGCCATAGGGCCGATAAAAAACAACAACAAAAAAAATGGTGAGCACTAATCAGCAAATATAAACTGTGCAGTTTTACCCTCACAGCAGCTTCTTCTATATTTGATAGCCAAGGTCACCTGTATACTTTCATTGGCCTCTTTTCATGCAGGTGGATAGATCATATTTTTCACTGGATGGCAGCTTTGATGAGTACACATTTGCAAAGAGACCATTAATTGATCAAGCTTCCTTTGATGCTGTCCCCAGCTATTTTTGAGACTCATGCAGACATATACTCCCAGGGTTTTATCAATTAATAATGCCAGTCCCATCAGAATCTAATTACAAGCAGCCACATATTCACACTCCTACTTTCTTAGCTCCATTTCCATCATTAACTATTTATCTGAAAGTTACCAAGCTTGGAGTCTTAGCTTTAAAGCATCTTTCTCAGAGTTTTTGAATGTGAGAAAACTGTGGTACATCAGAGCCTCAGGCAATTTTTCCTCCAAGGTTGTCACTTTCTGTGCCACAAAAGCTGACAAAGCTTAAAGTACAACTTCAAAGTAATAGTACTGTAAAACTATGTACAAGTCAACACACCTTAACTTCTTGCCTTTTATCTTTAAATTTCTTCTGCAAGTCACTGAATTCTTTCCTTAAGAAAGCATTTTCTTCATCTACTGCAATCTTCCGCTTTACAAGGTCATTTATGTCCTGTTTTAGTCCTGATTCTCTCTTTAAAAAAAGAAATCAGTTATTGGTGAGATGGTTTTTCTAAGAAAAATGTATGTCCTCTAAAACGATTCAGACCTCAATTAAAATGTAAGGATTAACTAGCTTTCATAATAACAATGCTCATTTTCTTCCTGTGATATGCCCACAGGTTTTTAAGTAAACTCCAAGTACAGCATCTATTTATTAGTTTAAAACATAGACCACATAAAAACTAGATACCAAATATTAAGCCACAATCAGAAAGCAAACTTTTAGGATTTAGGTGTGAATAAGAGAAAAACAAAATATTCTAATCAAGGAAAATGCATATTAACTAAAATAAGTATTATACTTTTGACTATCATTTGAAAGGAAATATGTTTAAGTGAAACAATTACAGTTTTTTTGAAGGTGTAAATAATTTAAAAGAATAAAAATGGCATGTTTGATCTGGTAGCAAAAATATCTTGCTCCATAGAAAGAATATTCAGAATATTTAAAAATTCACAATTTTAACTGAATATTCTTCTTACCAGCCAGAGATATCAAAATGATACTGAATTGAAGGATGTATCCATGACTCAATTCTTAGTTTCCCACTTCTCTCCTTATAGCTTTTTTCTCAGAAAATGTACCCATAGCTTATGGTCTCATCCATGTTTGAAAGGACTACATAATTTATAATCCAGCCCTGACTCTCTCCTAATCACCAACCCACATTTTCAACTTTCTATACAATACCTCCACTTGGATCATCTGCAATCACCTCAAACTAACATGATACAACTGAAATCCATATTCTGATACTATCTCTTTCTTAAACTTCTTCAACTTTTGTCAATCCATCCATTTTTTCAACTAATAGTTATTAAATCCTATTATCTGGCTATACACATTTTTTTAAAGCCTCCAAGTCATTCTTAACATCATCCTTCCTTCAAGTTCCATCTGCCTTTCAACCAAGATATCAGCACATTGTTTTCTTATTAAGTAATATATTCAGTAGAAACCTCTAACTTTTTTCCTTCACTGATCTATCACTGATGGTCATATGATCCCTAAATCTCAATTTATTTTGCACTTCCATATTTACTGATAATAAACACTCTCTGAAGGACTTAGGGATGAACTTAAAAGTATGAATCAGGGGTAGGATGAAAAATGTGAGTCTAAGGAATAAAACGAGGGTATTTCCTATATTCTAATTTCTTAAAACTATAATCTAAAGTGATTTTCTTTTACTTCTACTTAAAAGTATTTTAAACACTAAATACAGTAATGGACAACTTAATAATAGAAATATGTTCTGAAAAATGCACCATTAGGCGATTTTATTTTTGCGTAAATATCATAGAATGTACTTACACAAACTTACATGGAATGGCCTACCACTGTAATTGTATGTACTATATACCGTTATATGAGTCTCAGTACAGTAAGTTTGTTTACATGAGAATGACCAGAAACACACAATGTGCTGTGCTACCACAGTATGATGTCTATGATAAAATTTCTAGGCAACAGGAATTTCTCAGCTCCATTACAATCATATGGGACCACTGTAGTATACGTGGTCCTCCACTGACCTAAAGGTTATTATGTGATACATAACTGTATATAGAAAAATAATCCATGATAAGTGTGTAAGGTATTAGGAAACAATAAAAAGAGCAGCCCTGTATCCATAACTACCAATTGAAAAAGACAACTTTATCATTATCTTTGAAGGCTCATGTACTAGTATGTCCCCTGATCCTCTTACAGGGGTAAGCATTGTCCTGAAACTTTGATTCTCACTCTTCTCTTGCTTTTCCTTATAGTTTGAAGACATATACACAGTCTCCCAAAAATGTATACACACTTTAACAGCTGATAGCTCAATTTTGAAAATGAAATGTATTTTAATAACCACTGCCTTTATAATTATTCAATATGTATGTATACATTTATTTAAATACGTATCCCTATTTAAACTGTATTATACAGTTTAGCTTATTTTTGAACTTTATATAAATTAAACCATTCTACACATATTCTGTGGCATGCTATTTTTGCTCAATTTACATTACAGATTGTAATCTAGTAATGGGTAATTAAATCAATTGTAATCTAGTAATGGGTCATCATAATCAGCATTTTTAAGTGGAATAGAATACAATAAAAATATCAAAGTGATATGCTCAAATTCTTACCAAAAAAACTATGCCCATAAGAATATACTTATGGCCCTAGCCAGTTTGGCTCGGTGGATAGAGCGTCAGCCTGCGGACTGAAAGGTCCCAGGTTCGATTCCGGTCAAGGGCATGTACCTTGGTGGCGGGCACATCCCCAGTGGGGGGTGTGCAGGAGGCAGCTGATTGATGTTTCTCTCTCATCGATGTTTCTAACTCTATCACTCTCCCTTCCTCTCTGTAAAAAAATCAATAAAATATATTTTTTTTAAAAAAAGAATATACTTATGAAAGAAGCAGACACACTTTATATATTAAATGAAATATCTCCTATTTTTTTGCAGTGTTTAATTTGTAATTTCTATTTTGTGCAAATGTTATAAAAGCATATTTAATATCAACTTTGTTACATTTTTACTTTTAATAGACATAGAAGGATATCTATTATATAAAACATTTATTTTATGAGTGTATACTGACTCATAAATTAAAATAATTTTTTTCTATGTGGGGATCATATTAAAAAAGGTTGAAAAACATTACTCTAGATTATATATGTTCACAGGTGAAAGTGCTAGGTCATAGGCTAGATGCACTTCAAGAATTCTCAACAGCTCCACATTTGCAACAACACTTGACTCAAGGTTGCTAATTTTTATAAATCCAATAGATATAAATGACTCCTCAACATGGTTTTCATTTCCATTTCCTGTTTATATCAAAATGAGTCTGACATAAGTCAAGCAGCATAAAAATAGATCCATAAATAGGGCCTATCCACAATTCATAGCCCATTTTTCTATTCTTATCTAAGTCTTATCCTCCATCATCTAATTCAATTTCTATTTCCTCCATGAGTCTTTCCTAACTAACACAGAAATTTAGCCATTTCTAAATTTCTGTATTGCCTACATTATTTATGCAACACTTAATATACTATCTAGTCTTGCTAATTTTGCCTCTATGTATTCATACTGTCTCCCAAACCAAATTATTAAATGTTTATGAATAAGATCGAAACTGAACTATAAATTCAATCATGTTAACTTTTGAATAAAAAAGCACAATACAGTGGGATATTAGTTAACCAAAACTATCACATTCTGGTAATTAGTTTGATAAATTTGATATTAGATTACAAAATCATTAAAGTAATGAATTAGATAAAGGTGTACTCCCAATAGAAGAATATTGATAAATTAAGTCTTCAAAGATTTGTAAAATTTAGTATAATTCAAAATATTTTTCTAAGAATATATGCCCTCAATGATCTACTTTAAATAATAAAAGCATAGGTATATACAATTACAGTTCATTTTATAATTTAGCTTTATGAAACTTTTTCAATTAACTTTTCTAGATAGAGTACATTCTTAATGGTCTGGCTTGGGTTAATATTAAAATAGCAAAAGAACTCAGAGGAACCATAAAGTAAAAAGGGTGACAAGAGAAAGTATGTCTGGAACAAATAATTTATTATGAATAAGCCATGAAATTAATAATTTACATCATGGTCAAGAGAAGTCTATAGAGTAAAGGAGAGAATGATAGTGAGTATGAAGCAGGAAAAAAGGCGGAGCAGCAGCATAAAACTTAAAACTCTATCAGGCAATACTTGAGCAAAGTTAATATATTATTTATATAACCTACTTTTAAATGGACATGAAAATTTTAATAAAGAAAAGATAAGTAATGAAATCACAACTAAAATAAATGGTGAATGGAGAAAGAGGATGGGGTAGGAGAATTAATTGTAATTGAGAACCTAAACTTATTTTTGAGCTTCCAAGAAGGTAAAGAAACAGGGAAATATAGTGTTAAAGAGCAATCATCATCTAATTAAATGCAATATATAGGTTATTAGCAGAGTCATATTATGTAATACAATATTAGGAGGGGGATTTATTATATGACTTATTTTATAACTGACAGTGAAAAGGCTAAAGCATAGACTTACCAAAAGAAGTTATATGAAAATGCTTACACAACTATCAATTAACTATGTTATATTAGACTACACTTCTATAAAAGTTTTTGTGCAAGCAGCTAAAAACATAGGGTGTGTTTTGTGCAACTTTCTAGTAATTTATGTATTTATTCATTTATATTTTATTAGCTAGTATATTTTTAATTTTTTAAGTTATTAAATTGATTGGGGTGAACTTTCTAGTAATTTAAGAGTTACATAAGCTAAAGGAGTTGTCATACTTGAGCTACTTAATTATATGCAGTAAAACAAAAAACAATGAAGGGACTTCCTGGTTTCTAACCCATGTAAGGAACTTGGAAGTCATCTCTCCTATTCAACACATGAAAAAGCTGAACACACTGAAAATCAACAACTCCTTTTAGATCCATCAGATAACTGAGGCTATAGGGCAAAAAACTGTTCCCAAAACTGGAGAGTCAAACAGACAGATACAGAGAATCACAAGTTACCAGAGCAGAAATCCAGGAGCAGAAAACTTCATGGGTAACCAGTACCAGGGTAGGAAAAACCTAATCTATAATTAATGAATTGTTGGAGGATCAGTGTAGATATGTTTGAGAGTTAAAAAGTCCAGGAGGGCCAGTCCTAGGGGAGCTCCAACCTTTCATGAGTTTTATGTACTTGAGCCTGGTTATCACAGGGAAGATTGGAGAAAAATCCCTTTCTGCTTCGTATAGGGAGAAGTGAAAAGTAGCCATCCTGTATAATAAAAGCCTAATATGCAAATTGACCGAACAGCGAACGACCGGTCGCTATGATGTGCACTGACCACAAGAGGGAAGTCAACACAGGAGCTGTGCCCAGCCTGCAGGCATCAGGCCAGCCAAGGCAGGTGCCTGCAGGGACCCCCTGATCACCCTACCGGTTGCCACTCAGATCGGCCCTGATTGCCAGCCAGGCCTAGGGACCCTACCCTTGCAGGAATTTTGTGCACCAGACCTCTAGTTTTAAAATAAGTAAAAAGACAGATAAAGACAACACAATGAAAGAGAATTACATGCCAATATCCCTCATGAACATAGATGCCAAAATCCTCGACACAATTATAGCAAATCAGATCCAGCAGTACATCAGAAAGATCATACACCATGACCAACTAGGATTTATCCTGGGGATGCAAGGATGGTACAATATCTGCAAATTAATAAACGTGATACATCACATAAACAAATTGAGAGATAAAAATCACAGTCATATCAATTGATGCAGAAAAAGCATTTGACAAAATCCAACACCCTTTCTTGATAAAAACTCTCAGCAAGGTGGGAATAGAAGGATCATACCTCAACATAATAAAAGCCATATATGACAAACCTACAGCCAACATCATACTCAATGGGCAAAAACTAAAACCATTTCCCCTAAGAACAGGAACAAGACAGGGATGCCCATTCTCACCACTCCTGTTCGACATAGTACTGGAAGTACTAGCCATTGCGATCAGACAGGAAGAAGAAATAAAAGGCATCCAAATTGGAAAAGAATAAAACTGTCCTTATTTGCAGATGATATGTTAATGTACATAGAAAACCCTATAGACTCCATCAAAAAATTATTAGACTTAATAAAGAAATTTGGCAATGTAGTAGGATACAAAATTAATGCCAAGAAATCTATGGCATTTCTACACACCAATAGTGAACTTAGAGAAAAAGAGACTAAAAAAACAATCCCATTTGCCATCGCACCAAAAAAAAATAAGATACCTAGAAATAAACTTACCTAAGGAGGTAAAAGACCTGTACTTGGAAAACTACAGGACACTGAAAAAAGAGATAGAGGAAGACATAAACAGATGGAAGAACATACTGTGTTCATGGATTGGTAGAGTCAACATCATTCAAATGTCCATACTACCCAAAGCAATCTTTGGATTCAATGCACTCCCCATTAAAATAGCAACGGCATATTTCATAGATCTAGAATGAACTCCCCAAAAATTCATCTGGAATTTAAAAAGACCCTGAATAGCTGCAGCGATCCTGAGAAAGAAGAACAAAATAGGTGGGATCTCAATACCAGATATCAAGCTGCATTACAAAGCCACTGTTCTCATAACTGTCTACTGCTGGCACAAGAACAGACATATAGATCAATGGAATACAATAGAGAACCCAGAAATTGACCCAAATGACTATGCTCAATTAATATTTGACAAAGGAGGCAAGAACATACAATGGAGTCAAGACAGTCTCTTCAATAAATGGTGTTGGGAAAATTGGACAGATACATGCACCAAAAAAATGAAACTAGACCACCAGCTTACACCATACACAAAAATAAACTCAAAATGAATAAAGGACTTAAACATAAGACGGGAAACCATAAAAATACTAGAGGAACCCACAGGCAACAAAATCTCAGACATATGCCGAAGCAATTTCTTCACGGATACAGCTCCTAGGGCAATGGAAACTAAAGAGAAAATAAACAAATGAGACCACATCAAAATAAAAAGCTTTTGCACAGCAAAAGACACCATCAACAAAACAACAAGAAAGCCCACTGCATGGGAAAACATATTTGCCAATGTTATCACCAATGAGGGTTTAATCTCCAACATTTATAAGGAACACATACAACAAAAGGAAGATGAACGACCCAAGCAAAAAATGGGCAACGGACCTAAATAGAAACTTTTCGAAAGAAGACAGAAGTAAGGCCAAGAGACATATGAAAACATGCTCAAAGTCACTAATTATACAAGAGATGCAAATCAAAACAACAATGAGGTACCATCTCACACCTGTCAGGATGGCTATCATCAACAAACCAACAAACAAGTGCTGGCGAGGATGAGGAGAAAAAGGAACCCTTCATGCATTGCTGGTGGGGAGGCAGACTGGTGCAGCCACCGTGGAGAAGAGTATGGAATTTCCTCAAAAATCTAAAAATGGAACTCCCATTTGACCCAGTGATCCCACTTCTAGGAATATATCCCAAGAAACCAGAAACACCAATCAGAAAGGATATATGCGCCCCTATGTTCATAGCAGCACAATTCACCATAGCTAAGATTTCGGAACATCCTAAGTGCCCATCAGCAGATGAGTGGATTAAAAACCTGTGGCAATCTACACTATGGATTACTATGCTGCGGTAGAAAAGAAAGAATTCTTACCATTTGTAATAGCATGGATGGAACTTTCTAAGTGAAATAAGCCAGTCAAAGAAAGATAAATATCACATGATCTTACTCATTTGTGGAATATAATGAATAACATAAACTGATGAACAAAAACAGGTCCAGAGACATAGAAGCATCGATCAGACCGGCAAACCTCAGAGGGAAGGAAGGTAGGGGAGGGTAGAGGTAAGGGGGAGAGATCAACAAAAGGTCTTGTATGCATGCATATAGGCCTAACCAATGGACACAGACACCAGGGGCATGAGGGCATGAATGGGGGTTGGGAGGGCAATGGGTGGATAAGGACACGTATATAATACCTTAATCAATAAAGAAAAAAAGAAGTAGAAAAAAGAAGTCTCTAGAAAAACCCAAATATTAAAAGATACCAAAGCAGAGTTTAGGCTCTGACATGTACAACTACAAGAAACAATGAAAACAACCTAACCTGGTAAAGTTAAAACCTCATGCTCAAGTTCTATTTACCTTGATACTTACTTTCCATTTGGTAAATTTTATGTACCAACTTGGATAAGCCAGGATATCCACTTTTTGATCAAACACCACTCTATATGTTGCTGTGAAGGTATTTTTTAGATGTGATTAACATTTAAATCAGTGGACTGAGTAAAGTAGATAATCCTTCCATAATGTGACTGGGCCTTATCCAATCAGTAGAAAGCCGTAATTTTTTTCCTCCAAAGTACCAACATCAATCTTCCCTGAGACACCAGCCTGCCAGACTGCAATACAGAATTCAGACTTGCAAGCCCATAACTGCATGAGCCAATGCTTTAACATCAATCAGAAAGAATATATGCACCCTTATACTCATTACAGTAATATTTACAATAGCTAAGATCTAGAAACAGCCCAAGCACCCATTGGTACATGAGTGGATAAAAAAAGTTATGGTACATTTTATACAATGGAATACTACACAGCTGTGAAAAGGAACTCTTACCTTTTGTGACAGCATGGATGAAACTTAGATTAGATTGTAATGCTAAATGAAATAAGCCAATCAAAAAGACAAATACTGTATGATCTCACTTATATGTGGAATCTAATGAACCAAATAAATTGATGAGAATAATAAAAAAATAAAGTCAATGTACTCAATTTCTCTCTCTCTCTCTCTCTCTCTCTCTCTCTCTCTTCTCTCTCTCTCTCTCTCTCTCTCTCTCTCTCTCTCTCTCTCTCTCTCCTTTTTCCCTCCCTCTCTCCCTCTCCCTCTCCCTCTTACAGATTTTGGTCCCATTTAGGACTTTGCTCTTAAAATTTCAAGTCCATGGATTCTGCTACCACCCTAAATGAGCCTGGAAGAGGATTCTTTCCGAACTAAGGCTTTAGATGAGAACACAGCCCAATCAAAACCACGATTAAAACAACCTTATAAGAACCTGAGCAGAGGACCACCTAAGCTATGTCCAGATTCCTGATCCACAGCAACTTAATAAATGTATATATTGTTCTAAGGCACTAGTTTGTGATAATTTATTATAGAACAAGAGAAAAACAAATATAAGTCAATCTATTCTACTATAGAATGTATACTAGAAAAAAATGGAGAAATGAAACAAAGCATTATAAATCTTGAGAGTATTAAAAAGAAAAAGCCCACATCTCAAAGGGAATGTAAGGGTGGGTGGGTGGGTGGGTGGGTGGGAAGAGATCAAGTAAAGAACTTGTATGTATATATGCATAACCCATGGACACAGACAATAGGGCAGTAAAGGCCTGGAGTGGGGTGGTGGGTAGGGGATGAGCTAGAAAGGGGCAAATGGGGGGGGGGGAAAGGGGACATATGTAATACTTTCAACAATAAAGATTTTTTTAAAAAAAAACCCACAACTAATTAATGCTAACAACAGGAAATTAAGTCCTCTAATTATTCTCTGTAAGTTTACTTTAAAAATGCATTAGAAAAAAAGGCTAAATAAGTAAAAATATGATAATTTTCTCATTTTTTCCCCTGTGCAGTTGAGAGATACCCTCTAGATTTTTCCAAACATGTTATAGTAGAACCAAGATATACATATATCCCATGTTCAAAGGCTGTTAAATCGTGTTGTTTACCCATATCTTCAGAAAAAAATCACTTCTACTGTTGTGGTAAACAACCTGCTTCCCTATTTATAATGGTCTGGCCCTCAAGCAACTTCAGAGCGAAATTATAGCTAATTTGCCTACAAACGTCAGGTGGTCATAATAATCTGGCCTCTCAGTGTATACTGTTCAAATAATATATAAAATAATGAACTTAATCACAGAACAACAACATATACTCTAAACCTTCCTAAGTATCAACATGAGAGTGCATATACACACATACACACACATTCGCAAAGAGAAGACAAGACAAATAGCAAACTTAAAAAACAAAAGAAACATGCCCTGGCTGGTTTTGCTCCGTAGATAAAACTTTGGCCTGCGGACTAAAGGGTCCCACGTTCGATTCCGGTCAAGGGCACATACCAGGGTTGTGGGCTAAATCCCCAGTGGGGGGCATGCGGGAGGCAGTCAATCAATGATTCTCTCTCAACATTGATATTTCTATCTTTCTCTCCCTCTCCCTTTCTCTGAAATAAAAATATATTTTAAAAAAAGAAACATTAAAAACAAAAGTATTAAGTCAATTAGAGAACGAAGTCCAAATAAGTATGTTGCATCAATGAAAGCAAATGTGATGAACTTACCTTTAAAAGGTAATATACAGATTGAGTCAAAATACAAAGTCCAATCAAATATTATATACAGAGATTCATCTAAAGATACAATTTAAAAGGATTAATAAAGATGTAACAAATTAATAAAAAGAAAGCTGGAGGAAAGATAATGGCTTAAGAAAAAATACAGATACAATTTGAATGACTAAAGAGATAAAAAATTAGAATGAATGTACTGAATCTTATTATCTTCTTAGTCCCATGGTCTCCACCTTTATATAGGTCTGCTAACTCAATCAAATCCTCTTGTATTATGAATTTTTAATTTCTTTCTCCATTACTTTCAAATATTTTGCCAAATATTTTTAAGTACAGAATCTTCTTTCTATTTACTGTACAATCCCTCTTTTCCATTTCTTAGAATTAAGTGAGCTCTTAAAATGTCATATACTAATTCTCCTTGTATTGCTTTCTAAAATCACTAAACACATCACTATTGCTAAATTTAATCTTTTTCACAAACCCCACTTTTGCATCATTTTACAACATTGATAACCTTTTGCTTCTTAAAACTCTTTTAATTCATAAGATATTGCATTATATATACTTCTCTCTCTCTTCTTCCCTGAACAGTCATTTCATCTTTTTTCTGAAATTTGCTCTTCCTCTCACCAATTAACAATATCAGCAAATATCTTGTTCTTAGCATTCTCACTGTTTAAACTCTTCCCTCTAACTATAACATTAAATATCTACATCTTAAAGAGAAAACTCCCTCCCAAGGGTCAGATCCAGGCTTTCAACAATTTGCTAAAAATCTCTAAGTAGAAATCCCACCAACAACTAAAACACAATTTTTTTTAAAACAAGATCAAAACCTAATCCTTACATTAAATTGTAACTCCTGATAATAACTCTCTTTCTGATAATAATGTCACTGTTCTCTTGTTTCTCCAGGCTAAAAACCTAATGGTCAATTTCAAATTAGGACTTTCAAGTCCTATGGTTCTAACTTACATACCTTTCATTCCTGCAAATCTAATACTTCAGGTTCATGTCATTACTTTTAGAGTATGAAAAAATCTCCTAGTAGATGATTCTACTTCCTGCTTTCCTTTATCTTTTTTTTTCTTTTTTTTTTTAGAATTATAAAGGCAGTGTTTATTAAAATATAATTCATTTTCTTTTTTTAATTTAATTTTATTTTTTTCTGTATTTTTTTTATTGCTAAAAGTATTAAAAAAGGGTATTACATATGTGTCCTTTTATTTTTACCCGCCCTTGACAATCCCCTGGCCTCCCATACCCCCCCCCCCCCGTGTCTTATGTCCATTGGTTATGCTTATATGCATGCATACAAGTCCTTTGGTTGATCTCTTACCCCCCTCCCTCCTGCCCCCCAACCCTCCCCGGCCTTCCCGCTGCAATTTGACAATCTGTTTGAGGCAGCTCTGCCTCTGTATCTATTATTTTTCAAAAGTTTATAATGGTCTCTATTATCCATGAATGAGTGCGATCATGTGGAGTTTTTCCTTCGTTGACTGGCTTATTTCACTTAGCATAATGCTCTCCACTTCCACCCATGCCATTGCAAATCGTAGGAGTTCCTTCTTTTTTACAGCAGCCTAGTATTCCATTGTGTAGATGTACCACAGTTTTCTAATCCATTCATCTACTGATGGGCACTTAGGCTGTTTCCAGATCTTAGCTATGGTGAATTGTGCTGCTATGAACATAGGGGTGCATATATCCTTTCTGATTGGTGTTTCTGGTTTCTTGGGATATATTCTTAGAAGTGGGATCACAGGGTCAAATGGGAGTTCCATTTTTAGTTTTTTGATGAAACTCCATACTGTCTTCCATAGTGGCTGCACCAGTCTGCATTCCCACCAGCAGTGCACAAGTGTTCCTTTTTCTCCACATCCTCTCCAGCATTTGTCATGTGTTGATTTGTTGATGATAGCCAGTCTGACAGGTGTGAGATGGTACCTCATTGTTGTTTTGATTTGCATCTCTAAGATGAGTAGTGACTTTGAGCATGTTTTCATATGTCTCTTGGCTTTTTGAATGTCCTCTTTTGAAAGGTGTCTATTTAGGTCCTTTGCCCATTTTTTGATTGGATTGTTTATCTTCCTTTTGTTAAGTTGTATGAGTTCCTTATAAATTTTGGAGATTAGGCCCTTAACAGATATGACATTGGCAAATATGTTTTCCCACACAGTGGGTTTTCTTGTTTTGTTGATGGTTTCTTTTGCTCTGCAGAAGCTTTTTATTTTGATGTAGTTCCATTTGTTCATTTTCTCTTTAGTTTCAAGTGCCCTAGGAGCTGTATCAGTGAAGAAATTGCTTCGGCATATGTCTGAGATTTTGTTGCCTTTGGATTCTTCAAGAATTTTTATGGTTTCCTGTCGTACATTTAAGTCCTTTATCCATTTTGAGTTTATTTTTGTGTATGGTGTAAGCTGGTGGTCTAGTTTTATTTTCTTGCATATATCTGTCCAATTTTCCCAACACCATTTATTGAAGAGACTATCTTGGCTCCATTGTATGTTCTTGCCTCCTTTGTCAAATATTAAGTGAGCATATTGGTTCGGGCCGATTTCTGGGCTCTCTATTCTATTCCATTGATTTATATGCCTGTTCTTGTGCCAGTACCAGGCAGTTTTGAGAACAGTGGCTTTGTAATACATCTTGATATCTGGTATTGAGATCCCACCTACTTTGTTCTTTCTCAGGATTGCAGCAGCTATTTGAGGTCTTTCTTTATTCCAGATGAATTTTTGGAGAGTTCGTTCTAGATCTGTGAAGTATGCCGTTGGTATTTTAATGGGAAGTGCGTTGAATTTATAGATTGCTTTGGGTAGTATGGACATTTTAATGATGTTGATTCTACCAATCCATGAACACGGTATGTTCTTCCATCTGTTTATGTCTTCCTCTATCTCTTTTTTCAACGTCCTGTAGTTTTCTGAATAGAGGTCTTTTACTTCTTTAGTTAAGTTTATTCCTAGGTAGCTTAATTTTTTTTGGTGTATAGAAATGCCTCAGATTTCTTGGGGTTAATTTTGTATCCTGCTACATTGCCAAATTCATGTATTAAGTCTAGTAGCTTTTTGATGGAGTCTCTAGGGTTTTGTATGTATAATATCATGTCGTCTGCAAATAAGGACAGTTTTACTTCCTCTTTTCCAATTTGGATGCCTTTTATTTCTTCTTCTTGCCTAATTGCAATGGCTAATACTTCCAGTACTATGTTGAACAGGAGTGGTGAGAGGGGGCATCCCTGTCTTATTCCTGTTCTTACGGGAAATGGTATTAGTTTTTGTCCATTGAGTATGATGTTGGCTGTGGGCCTGTCATATATGGCTTTTATTATGTTGAGGTATGATCCTTCTACTCCCACCTTGCTGAGAGTTTTTATTAAAAATGGGTGTTGGATTTTGTCAAATGCTTTTTCTGCATCAATTGATATGACCATGTGGTTTCTTTCTTTCAATTTGTTTATGTGATGTATCACGTTTACTGATTTGCTGATATTGTACCATCCTTGCATCCCTGGGATAAATCCTACTCGGTCATGGTGTATGATCTTTCTGATGCACTGCTGGATCCGATTTGCTAAGATTTTGTTGAGGATTTTGGCATCTATGTTCATGAGGGATATTGGCCTATAATTCTCTTTCATTGTGTTGTCTTTACCTGGTTTTGGTATTAGGGTGATGCTGGCTTCATAGAATGAGTTTGGGAGTATTCCTTCCTCTTGAATATTTTGTAGTAGTCTGAGGAGGATAGGTTTTAGTTCTTCCTTAAATGTTTGGTAAAACTCCCCTGTAAAGCCGTCTGGTCCTGGGCTTTTGTCTGATGGAAGCTTTTTGATGACTGCTTCAATTTCTTCCATAGTTATTGGCCTGTTGAGATTTTTAGATTCTTCCTGATTGAGTTTTGGAATGTTGTATTTTTCTAGGAATTTGTCCATTTCCTCCATGTTGTCTAGTTTGTTGGAGTAGAGCTGTCCATAGTATTTTTTAATAATCATTTGTATTTCTGTGGGGTCTGTTGTTATTTCGCCTCTATCATTTCTGATTTTGTTTATTTGGGTCCTCTCTCTTAGCTTCTTGGTGAGTCTGGCTAGAGGTTTGTCAATCTCGTTTATCCTTTCAAAGATCCAGCTCTTGGTTTCATTGATTTTCTGTATTGTTTTTTGGTCTCTATGTCATTTATTTCTGCTCTAATCTTTATTATCTCCTTCCTTCTGCTCACTCTGGGGTTTTCTTGTTGCTGTCTTTCTAATTCTTTGTAGAGTTAGATGACTTACTACCATTTTTTCTTGTTTTTTGAGATAGGCCTGTAGAGCTGTAAACTTCCCTCTCAGGACTGCTTTCATTGTGTCCCATAGGTTTTGGATTGTTGTGTTTTCACTGTCATTAGTTTGCAGGATGTTTTTAATTTCTTCTTTGATCTCATTGGTAACCCAATCAATATTTAATAACATGCTATTCAGCTTCCAAGTGTTTGAGTATTTTGGGTTGTTTTTATTGTAGTTTATTTCTAATATTATGCCATCGTGATCTGAGAAGATGCTTTTTATGATTTCAATCTTCTTGAATTTGGGGAGACTTTGCTTGTGACCCAATATGTAGTCTCTTTTTGAATCTGTCCCATGAGCACTTGAGTAGAATGTATATTCCGTGGCTTTGGGGTGAAGTGTTCTAAAGATGTCTATTAAGTCCATCTGATCTAGTGAGTCATTTAGGATTGCTGTTTCTTTGCTGATTGTTTGTCTAGAGGACTTATCCAGTGATGTCAGTGGTGTATTAAAGTCACCTACTATGATTGTATTGTTGTCAATCTCTCCTTTGATATCTTCCAGGAGTTTTTTTTATGAATTTGGGTGCTCCTGCATTGGGTGCATATATGTTTACCAGGGTTATATCTTCTTGTTGTATTGATCCCTTTAGTATTATGAAGTGGCCTTCCTTATCTCTTGTTATGGCCTTCACTTTGAGGTCTATTTTGTCCAATATAAGTATTGCTACCCCAGCTTTCTTTTCCTTTCCATTTGCCTGAAAGATATTTTTCCATCCCTTCACTTTGTCTGTGTGAGTCCCTTCTAATGAGGTGGGTCTCTTGTAGACAGTAGATGTATGGGTCATGTTTTTTTATCCATTCAGCCACTCGCTGTCTTTTGGTTGGAGCATTTAGTCCGTTTATGTTTAAAGTTATTATTGAAAGGTACTTGTTTGTAGCCATTTCTTTTTTTGTGTGGCTGTTTTCTTTCTGAGCTTTTTATTTCTTCTTTTTACACCAGTCCCTTTAGCATTTCTTGCATTGCTGGCTTGGTGGTGATGAACTCCCTTAGCCTTTTTTTTTGTCTGTGAAGCTTCTTATTTCCCCTTCAGTTTTGAATGATAGCTTTGCTGGATAGAGTATTTTTGGATTCAGTCCTTTGCTTTGCATCATTTTTTAAATTTCTGTCCATTCTTTTCTGGCCTGATGTGTTTCTGTTGAGAACATCATTTGATAATCTAATGGGAGATCCTTTGTATGTAACTTTCCGTCTCTCTCTTGCAGCCTGTAAGATTCTCTCTTTGTCCTGAACATTTGCCATGGTAATTATGATGTGTCTTGGTGTGGGTCTTTTCGGGTTCACCTTGTTTGGGACTCTCTGGGCTTGTGTGACTTTTTTCTTCCCCACCTTAGGGAAGTTTTCTGATATTATTTCTTCGAATAGGTTTTCTAATCCTTGTTCATCTTTCTGTTGTTCTGGCACCCCTATTATTTGTATGTTGTTTCGTTTCATGTTGTCCCAAAGCTCCCTTAGGCTCTCCTCCTGTCTTTTAATTTTTTTCTCCAATTGCAGTACATTTGGGGTGTGTTTTGCTTCCTTGTCTTCTAATTCACTAATTTGGTCCTCCGCTTCTCCTAGTCTACTGTTGATACTTTCAATGGTGTTTTTTATTGCAGCTATATCGCTCTTCATTTATTCTTCGGTCTTACTTAAGTTCTTGATTTTTTCATCTGTTTCTTCTAGCTTCTTGCATATGTTATTGATTTTTCCCTCCATCCGGTTTATGCACTCTAGGACCCTTATTCTGAATTCTTTTTCTGTCATGTTGCATGCCTCTGTATCACTTAGCTGCTTTTCTGGCGTGTCCTCCTTTTCTTTCCTTTGGGGGTTTCTTTGTCTACCCATGTTTGATCTCACTGACATATCTAGACGTTGAGTCGTTCAGTGGCTGCTCCCTGGGTAGCAGTGGCTCCTTGCGCTGTGGTAGCTCTTCAGGCCGTTGCGGTAGCAGCTGCTCCTCAGTTGGCAGCAGCTCCTCTGGTGGGTGCTGTTCACAGCTGTGGTGGCTCTTCTGGCTGGTGTGGGAAGGCTTCACGTACAGCTGCTGTTCCTCAGACAGAGGGTGTGGTGCTCAGGAGGCTGCTGTTGCTTGGATCTGCTGAGGCACAGCTGTTAACCTTTGTGGTGTGAGCCATGCTGGCTTGAGTCCAACGACAGGTCTAGAAAGGAGTGAGGAGTCATGCAAATTTATGCACCAAGTTCCCAAATTCATTCAACCTCAGTTATGTAAGGCCAGAAATTACTGCAATAAATATTTCAACTCCATGGACAATTTCCTCATGTGGTCAAAAGATGGAAGGACTTCAGTAGTTCAGCAGTCTGTCCAGTAGTATAGTGACAATCATTCTTTAGGAGACCTTCTTGAGAACAATGGTAGGTTCAGAGAAGATAAAGTTCAACAGCTCACCGTTCCACAGTCCCGTAATTAATCTCGAACTCCGCACGCTCCTCCCGTCCTGCCGAGCCAGGCGCGCCCCTTTTTCTAATTGCTTATACTAATTACTAGTTTTATTTTCATAGACTGCAACTCAATGAACTTAAGTCCCTAAAGAAAAATCTAGATAGATTTCTTTGGCCTACCAGTAAAATCCAAATTTTTCTTGCAAGCAGTCAAGGCCTTCCCTTAATACAGATGCAATATAATATTAGTCTTAGCCCACACTCCTACATATTATTTATAATTCAAACCATAAGTTTCAATATTACCTAAATATGCCTTACATGCCACTCCTACCTTCATGTATTTTGTTCAGTGTTCACCCTGGGCAAATCCTCCTACAATCTCTACCTATTAAAACCCACTTTAACACTTCAAGACCTCTCCACAGAACTTAATCACCCTTTCTTTTAAATCTTTACAATACTCTACTTGTAATTCTTCCATGGCACTTATAATACATTGTGTGTTTTTTCAATTTATATCATACATTCACCAATATTCAATGAACATCTATTATGAGCCAACAATATGGTAAATATTAGCTGTCAGGGGGAAAAAGGGCCAATGGGTATACAAAAGTGGCCACTCTCACAGAACCTGTAATCTAGCATAGCAGAATATCGTTACTTGATCCATGCTTTTATCCCCACCCTGCTCCTCAAAGACATTTACAAATCATTAAAGCCAAAAATTGCAATTCTGAATTTTCCACAGTACCATCACAGGACAGTACATACATTTAATACATTTCATTGAACTGAACTGAAATATACCTTGTAGAAAGTTATAACCAAAACATAATTAATGTAGGCTAAGAAACCAGGGGCCTAAAAAGTAAGTTGATATCTGAAAATCAAATAATTTATGTACATGCCAATATAGATCTTAGAATACTTTCTGACATTGATATGCACGTGGAAAATACAACTGTTTTTTTTCAACAAAAACTGACTAAAATGCTATTTCTAAAATGTCATCATTATAGTATCAATTATGACATTTACTTTAAAGAAAATACAATATTGCGGAAGGTATAAACTTCAACTTTATATGTCAAATAGGAACTTATATTTAATTTTTAAAAACAAGTTTATATCGATGTAGAAAATGGAAAAATATGTTAACTTCCACTTTTAGTCGTCTAATAAAACAATTTTATGACAATAACTAACCTAAGATCAAAGTTCGTACAACTCTTTAATTGGCTAGAAAGGAAAACAGAGTCAAAGCCAGAAGAAAACAGTTGCCAAAAAAAACCTCCATTTAACTTAGGAAAAATGATAGGTAATTTACCCATAATGAGCAATTGGGTACAAAATGAATTTAAATATTCTATCATGATATAGGCCATTCTTACAACAAATGTCTTTCACCTTTATTTTGAAGATGTTTAAACCTTGAAAATGGTTCCTAGAAGCACTGACCAAATGGATTTTTGCAGTAATCATGTATTGATTATATATATTACATGTAACAATATATTTGTAATTAAGTAGTCAGTACATTTTATATATATATATATATATATATATATATTTATTACATAAAGTTATATGTAATAGTATAATTTACTGATTATATATAAAAGATAGGACTTGGCTAATTCAGAAATATAAGCTTTCAAAAGATCAAAGAGAATCATCCCAGTTTTTGTTGATCTTTTCTACAAACAAAATCTGAAAATTTACAAGTTTCAGAAGTGAATGATAACTGCTAAAAATAAAAGGCAAAATTCAATAAAACAATAACTGCGAGATACAATTATAAAACTATAACACCATCTTAAGAGTTTTAATATATAAATAACACAGCTATTAACTCAGAAAACAAATAAGAGGCTATAAGCCAGTGATGGTGAACCTTTTGAGCTCGGCGTGTCACATTTTGAAAAACCCTAACTTAACTCTGGTGCCGTGTCACACATAGAAATTTTTTGATATATGCAACCATAGTAAAACAAATACTTATATTTTTGATATTTATTTTATATATTTAAATGCCACTTAACAAAGAAAAATCAACCAAAAATAAATGAGTTTGAGTGTCACCTCTGACACGTGTCATAGGTTCTCCACCACTGCTATAAGCAAAGTATAACTATAAAGAATAATCCAACTATAGTAGTTTCAGAATAGTAATGGTTTAACATAATGACCCTGATATATTCTCAATAAACATTATGGCAAAAAATAATAATTTAAAATAATGCGAAGATCTACTAAAACAATTATAGTGGTCAGGCAGGGGTGGGCAAACTTTTTGACTCGAGGGCCACAATGGGTTCTTAAACTGGACCGGAGGGCCGGAACGAAAGCATGGATGGAGTGTTTGTGTGAACTAATATAAATTCAAAGTAAACATCATTACATACAAGGGTACGGTCTTTTGTTTTTTTAGTTTTATTCATTTCAAAGGGCCGAATCTGGCCTGTGGGCCGTAGTTTGCCCACGGCTGGGTTAGAGTATTTCCTATTGTAATACCAACCTGTTCCAATTCTTGTATTTTAGCATCCTTGACTTGCAGAATTTCTAAAACTTTTCTGTCTTTAGCTTCAGAGTTCTGTTTTTCTCTAGAAATAAAAATATATATATATATACACATTGAGAGTTTATTAGTCATAACCGGTAGCTGATCCTTTAGAATTTCACATCCTGATAATGAGTGTCACTTTGAAATACAAAAAATTAAGGTATCTGGGGTTGACAGCCCAGTCAGAAACCATATGGCAAGTGACAACAACTCAGAACTGCTCACAACTGAAACAACTTCATATTAAATAATTTAGTTACAGATTTAGATACATGATAAGAATATTTGAAACATGTGTAATCTTTATTGAATTACCCATTGTATTATAAAGTTAAAATAATATATAAATATATCTTAACAAACATTTTATATAGAGAATTATATTAAGAATAAAATATTGGACATTTCAAAGATGGTGGCAGAGTAGGTGGATCTTTCTTGCACTTCCTTCCAGAACCAAACTGGAAATAAAACTAAAGTGGGGACCATTCACCCTGAATTACCAACTGAAGATTAGCTGAAGAGGAGACTTTTAACAAGGAAGGGCACAGACCACCTCGAGATAGGTAGGAGAAGGGCAGGGCCAGCTCCCACAGGAGGCAAGCAGCAGCCCATAGCATCAGAGAACAGCAGCCCATATAACATCCAGCTGTGAAAGGCAGTGGAGCTTCTATCAGGGAGAGTCAGTGCTGTTTGTTTGTTTGTTTTAACAAATAAACCAAAGCACAGGGTTTTCGTTTGCAGGCACTTACCCAAGGCTTCTGTGGAGGGAAAGAGGTACAGACTGAAATCCCCTGTGGAGAGTCTGAAGTGGATGGCATTGGGGGAGAGGTGGGAGAGCAGAGCAGTATGCCTGAGCTTGGTCACCATCCCCACACATACCGCAACAGGTGAGTTTTACCAAACATTCAAAGAAGAACTAACACCTATCCTCAAACTAATCCAAAAATTCAAGAGGAAGGAAGACTTCCAAGCTCTTTTTGCAAGGCCAGCATTATCCTAATTTCAAAGCCAGATAAAGACACTACAAAGAAAGAATATTACAAGCCAATATCTCTGATGAACAAAGATGCTAAAATGCTCAACAAAATATCAGCAAATCTATACATTAAAAAGGTCATATATCCTAAACACAGGGAAAAATAAACAACTTGAACTACACCAACTAAAAAGCTTCTGCACAGCAAAAGAAAACACCATCACAATGTAAAGAGAACCCACTGCATGGGAGAATATATTTGCCAATGATACATCTGATAAGGGGTTAGTTTTCAAAATATATAAGAACTCATATAGCTCAACACTATGAAGACAATCCCATTTAAAAACTAGGCAAAGGACTCGAATAGACACCTCTCCAAAGTGGAAATACAAATGGCCAATAGACATTTTTTTAAAAATATGTTTAATGTCATTAGTCATCAGAGAGATGCAAATTAAAACAACAATGATGTTGCCCTAGCTGGTTTAGCTCAGTGATAGAGTGTCTGCTTGCAGACTGAAAGGTCCCAGATTCAACTCCAGTCAAGGGCACATGCCAGGGTTGTGAGCTCAATCCCCAGTAAGGGGCGTGCAGGAGGCAGCTGATCAATGATTCTCATTATTGATGTTTCTATCTCGCTCTCCCTCTCCCTTCTCCTCTGAAATCAATAAATATATATTTAAAAAAACAAAACAAATATCTCTTTTTTTAAAAAAACGATACCAACAACAATGAGGTATCATCTCAACACCAGAATGGCTACTATCAACAAATCAACAAATGACAAGTGCTGGTGATGATGTGGAGAAAAGGGAACCCTAGGTCACTGCTGTTGGGAATGCAAGCTGATGCAATCACTGTGGAAAACAATATGGAGTTTCCTCAAAAATTAAAAATGGAACTGCCATTTGACCCAGCAATCCCACTTCTGGGAATATATCCTAAGAAACCTAAAAGACCAATCAGAAAGAATAATCCCTATGTTCATAGAAGAATTATTTACAACTAGAGGCCTGGTGCACGAATTCATGCATCAGTGAGGTCCATCGGCCTGGCCTTCAGGATAGGGTCAAAATCAGCTCTCCTACATCCCCCAAGGGGTCCCAGATTGCAAGAGGGTGCAGGCCAGGCCAAGGGACCCCACTGGTGCACAATCGGAGCCGGGGAAAGACATGGGAGGTTGGCCAGACTGGGAGGGGTTTCAGGAGGGCTCCAGGGCATGTCTGGCCCATCTTGCTCAGTCCCAATCGGCAGGACTCCAACAGCAGTCTAACCTACTGGTCAGAATGTCTGCCCCCTGGTGGTCAGTGTATGTCATAGCGACTGGTCAACCTGTAAACTTTCTGCCACATCATAGTGAGCAGCTGAGTGGCCTTAGCATATTATTAGCATATTACACTTTGATTGGTTGAATAGACGAATAGATAACCAGATACTTAGCATATTAGACTTTTATTATATAGGATAACTAAGATCTGGAAATAGCTCAAAGGCCCATCAGAAGATAAGTGGATAAAAACGCTGTGGTATATTTACACAATGGAATATATGGAGCTATAAAAAAAAAAAAAAGGATTTCTTAACCCTCCTTCCCCTCTCTCTTACAAATCAATGAATTAAAAAAAAAATTGAGAAACAGCCACATCTCTGAGGATCACAAACTAAACAGAAATATAATGCTATGGATGTGGATGATGCAGTCTAAGGTGGAAAAGAGCTTGGCTCCTGGGAATAGTAGGAAATACTTGTCCTGCTCAATATGTAAAGTCATAGCCAGGCTCATTGTTTGAAACCAGAGAGTGGGGTGGGGCTCCCAACTCCTAAAAGAGGGCTGAAAAATGTCCACTCATCCTTGCCTGACTCTAAATCTTATGTATATGAAAGTCTAAAATGGCAGAAGTTTACAGGTATAGCATCCTAATCAAGAGCTAAGCCAAAACACCCTTGGCTCAGGTACTAATTAGAGCAAATCCTCTCACTGTTGGCCAAGAGCCACAAACTACCAATAGAAATCCTGTTTCAGTGCCGGGAGCCGGTCCATCCTTGCTGTTTCAAGGGACCTGGCATATATGGCATACGGTTCTTAATATGTTTGCTCACCTTTTTGGCGCTGTGCTTTAACCAAGGTCACCTCTCCAAGAAAGGTTGAATCCCCAGGTAGGGATTTTCCCCTGAAGTTAGGGAGGGAATAAAACCCCTCAACTAAGTGCCAGGCGGGTAATTAATCCCTTTAACTACGAACAAGCATGCTTAAACTACATAATCTTTTCTCCCTGGAATGGAGATAAGAAACGCCCTAACCTTTGTAATAGAGATTGATAGGATTGAATCAACTGGTATAAATACAGTTGTAACAAGACAGAAACACTCAGAACTCAGAACACAGAATCAAGAACACAGGGGCTTGGAAGACTACAGAAATTGGCAAGAGAACCGGACTGAACCTGGCTGGAGAACCTACAGAACCTGGCAATAGAACCAGGCAAGAGAACCCAACCATGCTGATCAACTGAACGCTGCCTCTGTGTCCTTCCTTCTTCGCCGACTCCGTCTACACCTTTGGGAACCCCTGGACCTGCTGGGGTTGGACCCCGGCATCTGGCGCCCGAACAGGGACCCCTAGGTAAGCGCCCCGCACTCGGGACGGATCGGACTCCACCGTAGGAAGAAGGTGGATAGTCTTCGCCGACTCCGTCCACACCTTTGGGAAGCCCTGGAACAGGATTCCCCTAGGTTAGCCCCCCCCCAATTGAGAACCCCCACATTCGGGACGGATAGGACTCCACCAGGGTGCTACAGACCCCCCTATAGAGGATAAGTAGGGTAAGAAGGTGGATAGTACAGAACTTAGTTTGAGAAGATGTGCCATACTGAGTCCAAAGAAAGAAGACTCTGTATTGATCTTTAGATTAAGAAGATGTGCCATACTGAGTCTAAAGAAATAAGACTCTGTATTGATCTTTTAACACTTATGCTTGCTAGCAGAGGAATTAAGGTTACTCCCAGTCAGATGGAACATTTTATACAAGAAATACGTCCATGCTTTTCTGAGGAAGGAAAGGTGCCAGAAAGGTAAATGTAGAGGCATGGGAGAAGGTAGGCCCAAGGAGCCTTATCCTTAACCCCACTGCAGCCTTTCTACCCTGGGAAAGTGCAGGATTGGCAAGCTCTCCCTGGGATGATAGATCAGGACTCAGGTAATAGCGGAAAGCGCCAATCCTACTCTTAAAATGGATATAAGAGAGCATTTGAGGTTTTTCTTTTTAATGCTTGCTTTTAAAAAATAAAAAAGGGGGAATTTGCCGGGAGCCGGTCCATCCTTGCTGTTTCAAGGGACCTGGCATATATGGCATACGGTTCTTAATATGTTTGCTCACCTTTTTGGCGCTGTGCTTTAACCAAGGTCACCTCTCCAAGAAAGGTTGAATCCCCAGGTAGGGATTTTCCCCTGAAGTTAGGGAGGGAATAAAACCCCTCAACTAAGTGCCAGGCGGGTAATTAATCCCTTTAACTACGAACAAGCATGCTTAAACTACATAATCTTTTCTCCCTGGAATGGAGATAAGAAACGCCCTAACCTTTGTAATAGAGATTGATAGGATTGAATCAACTGGTATAAATACAGTTGTAACAAGACAGAAACACTCAGAACTCAGAACACAGAATCAAGAACACAGGGGCTTGGAAGACTACAGAAATTGGCAAGAGAACCGGACTGAACCTGGCTGGAGAACCTACAGAACCTGGCAATAGAACCAGGCAAGAGAACCCAACCATGCTGATCAACTGAACGCTGCCTCTGTGTCCTTCCTTCTTCGCCGACTCCGTCTACACCTTTGGGAACCCCTGGACCTGCTGGGGTTGGACCCCGGCATTTCAGGATGGAAGAATGAGGTGAGGGTAACAATTTAGTGGCAAGCATAAATTTTCTAGAGAGAAAATGGCATTAGACAAGGAGTAGTAAGAAAAGAGGATGAAGAGAACAGTAAGAGCAAAAAATCCAAATACATGAAGAAAACACACTCTCTACACACACACACACACACACACACACACACACACACACACAACACAAGAAAACAGTGACTCAATAATCTGAAAAAATCAAACTCTAGACAAAATGAAAATAACAAAACACATTGAAAAAGACTTTGAAATAAGGATCTTTCTAGATATAAAAAAGTGACTAAAATTAAAACAAAAAACCATAAGTAAAACAATAAGTGGATCTAAAAAATCATGAAAACATATAAAGCACTAAATAAATAAAAAACAATTAAATGGGCTGAGCTCAAAACTAGATACAAAAAGGCATTTAGTGAAATGGAGACTATTAATGAGGAATTCACCCAGAACAATGAATAAAAAAAAAATTTTAAGTCATGCGGGTTTTACTAGGAAACTCCGACATATACCTAAAGTGTTTCAACAATAGGTAACAGTGGAGTAAAATATAAAGCAAAATAAAGCAAGAGGCTGCCTTCATGAAATAAACATTTTAGTTCATACCTATTGAAACGAGTGATAAAGAAGTGAACGTAAAGTATGCCAACTGGCTATCCTATCTAATAAAAGAGAAACATGCAAATTGACCATAACCCCAACACCCTTCCCGTTAGCTAATCAGCAGGATATGCACATTAACTGCCAACCAAGATGGCAGCTGGGAGCCACGCAGCTGAAGCGAACAGGAGACTTGCTTGCTCCAGTGATGGAGGAAGACAACGTTCCCGGCCTGCTGCTGCCAGCCTCTGAACTGCACTCTAAGCAACTATGTTGCAATTATAGAAGCCAAACAAGCTCCAGAGACCTTCTTTCAGCCAGCTTCGGCCTCAGAGCTTAGAGCTGTTGTGATGGCAACAGAGTTTCAATTATAGAAGCCAAACAGACCCAGAAACCTGCTTTCAGCCCTCAGAGCTGGAGCCGGTTCTCAGCTCCAGTGACAGCTATATAAGGTAAATAAATCCCAGAATTAAAAAAAAAGAAAAAAAGGAGAGGCTGGGAGCTTAAGTTGCCCTCCAGCCTGAAAATGGCTCTCAGGCCCTCACCCAGACTGGCCAGGTACCCAAGTGGGGAACCCCACCCTGAAGGGGGTGTGACCAGCTGCAAACAGCCTTCAGCCTGTCATCCAAGCTGGCCAGGCACTCAAGCGGGACCCCCACCCTGATCCGGGACACTTTCAGGGCAAACCAGCCGGCCCCCACCCGTGCACCAGGCCTCTATCCTATACTATAGGCAGGGCGGGACAGCACGAGCTGCCATCCGGGCCCCATGTGCAGTCCTTGGCAGCGGGGCATAAGCCCCACCCCCAGCTGGGACCCCCGTGCCACCTAAGCCCCACACTGCTAAGCCCCGCCTCCAGCCAGGACCCTATGACTATTGGAGAGCAGTAAAGTGCCGCTGGGCCCTGGGTCGCTGTGGTGATCCATCCATTCAGTAAGTAGAAAAGTGCAGCCTGTAGGCAGCCCCCAGTTGCACCTGATCTGGGAGCAGGAAAGCAAGCCCGGCCTGAGGGCAGCCCCCAGCTGGGCCTGATCCAAGAGCAGGAAAGCAAGCCCAGCCTGTGGGCAGCCCGCAGCTGTGCCTTCTCCCCGGTCACCATGAAGATCCGGGAGCAGGAAAGCAAGCCTGGACTGCGGGCAGCCCCCAGCTGGGCCTGATCCAGGAGCAGGAAAGCCCGGCCTGCGGGCAGCCCCCAGCTGTGCCTTCTCCCTGGTCGCCATGAGGATCCGGGAGCAGGAAAGCAAGCCTGGCCTGCAGGCAGCCCCCAGCTGGGCCTGCTCCCCGGTCGCCATGGTGATCCAGGAGCAGGAAAGCCCGGCTTGCAAGCAGCACCCCCATCCTGGCCATAGCTCAAGGGAGAGTAAAACATGCAGTGGAGGCTAGGAGCCTGAGAGATCAACACAGAGGGGCTCCTGGTCCAAGCCTCCATGGTGTGGCTGGGGGCAGGCCCCCAGCATACACACACACACACACACACACAGTGCCTGCTCTGAGCCTCCAATGTGGCTGGGGGCAGACCCCCAGTGGGGACAGACACACACACACACACACACACACACACACACACACACACACGGGACCCCTGCTCCAAGCCTCTGCTGCCAGACTGTGGCCATCAGTAGGACATCCACTGAGGGTTCCCAGACTGTGAGAGGGGCAGGCTGGGCTGAGGGAACCCCACCCCCCAGTGCACGAATTTCATGCACCGGGCCTCTAGTCCTATAAAATAAAAGCCTAATATGCAAATCGACTGAATGGCAGAACGACCAGTGGAATGACCGGTCGCTATGACACACACTGACCACCAGGGGGCAGATGCTCAACACAAGCGCTGACCCCAGCCCACAGGCCCCAGGCCAGCCAAAGCAGGTGCTAAAGGGGGCTCCCCTGATCACCACGCCGGTCACCCAGTAGAGGGAGACAAATGGCAGTGGTGGCGGCAGGGCTATCAGTGGGCAGGGCGCGGACAGTGAACAGGTGGCGCCACCCCCCAATTGCCCCGCCGCTCACCTCCTGGAGAGTGAGGCAACCAGCAGTGGCGGGGAACAAGGCTGGCAAGCAAGCAGCATCAGGACGGCCAAGGCCAGTGCCAGCAGGGGCCCCCCGACTGCCCCACTGGTTGCTCCACAGATCGACCCTGATCACAGGCCAGGCCTAGGGACCCTACCCATGTATGAATTTTGTGCACTGAGCCACTAGTAAATATAAGAACAATAAACTAGGGTAATGAAGAAAGGTATGTCTAGTCTTTTTTTTTTTTATTAAAGGGAAACACCTATTTGATACATAAAAGTTTTAACAGGATTTAAAATTTTTAAAATCAGAAAGTGTAGAAAACAACACTTTCAAATATTCAAACAAAAAGACATGTACAATCCATCCATCTGATTCAGTATGTCCTTTAGAGTCTCCGTTTCCTTGTTAATTTTTTGTCAGGAAGATCTGTCCAGTGAAGTCAGAGGGGTGTTAAAGTCCCCTACTATGACTACTGTTGTCAATCTCTCTGTTAAAAGTCCTCCAGACGTGTGTGTGTGTGTGTGTGTGTGTGTGTGTGTGTGTGTGTGTGTGTGTGTAAAGGTGCACCTATATTGGGTGAATATACACTGAGTGGCCACATTATTATGACCACCTGACATTTGTAGGCAAATTAGCTATAATTTCGCACTGAAGTTGCTGGAGGGCCAGACCATTATAAATAGGGAAGCAGGTTGTTTACCACAACAATAGAAGTGATTTTATTCTGAAGATATGGGTAAACACGATTTAACAGCCTTTGAACGTGGGATGATTGTTGGCGCTGGGAGCCATGGAGCTGAGCATCAGCAAAACAGCCGAGGGAAGGCCTGTTTGAACACCTTTGCTGTCTGCAGTTACCAAGATAAAATGTCTCCAATTCGCACAGGAACACAAGGATTGGACAGTCGAGCATTGGAAAAAAGTCATGTGGTCCGATGAATCACGTTTCCAGTTGCATCATGCAGATGGCAGAGTGAGAATTTGGCAGAAACAGCATGAAAGCATGCACCCCACATGCATAAGTACAACCCTTCAAGCTGGTGGGGGCAGTGTTATGGTTTGGGGCATGTTTTCCTGGCATGATTTGGGCCCTTCAATTCGTATGGAACAACGTCCGAAGAGCACAACATACCTAAGTATCGTTGCTGATCAACTTCATCCTACCATGTTGATGGCGTATCCCAATGAAGATAGCTTCTTCCAACAAGACAATGCTCCATGCCACAGTGCTCGTATTGTGCAGGAGTGGTTTCAAGAACATGAGGGAGACTTTACCTTGCTTAGGTGGCCCCCACAATCACCAGATCTCAATCCAATTGAGCATTTGTGGGACGAAGTTAAAAAAGCCATCAGGCAGCTTGTTCCACAACCATCAAATCTCACAGAACTGGACAGTACTATTCACCAGGCATGGTGTCAGATTCTTTGCATCACCTTTCAACATCTTGTGGAGTCAATGCCAAAAAGAATTGCCGCAGTATTGAAGGCAAAAGGTGGCCCAACGAAGTACTGATGGGGTGGTCATAATAATCTCGCCACTCAGTGTATGTTTACCAGGGTTATATCCTCTTGTTGGATTGATCCCTTTAGTATTATGTAGTGACCTTTGTTATCTCTTGTGACGTCCTTCATTTTATAGTCAATTTTGTCGGCTATGACTATTGCTTCTCCAGGTTTTTTTTCTTTTCCATTTGCATGGAAATTTTTTTCCCATCCCTTCACTTTCATCCTGTGTGTGTCTATTCTTTTGAGGTGGGTCTCTTGTAGACAGCATATAGTTGGGTCATGTTTTTGTATCCATTTAGCTACCCTGGGCCTTTTGATTGGCGCATTTAATCCATTTGCATTTAGGGTTATTATTGAGAAGTACTTATTTATAGCCATTTTAATTCTGTATGGCTAGTTTTCTCTTTCTGTTTCTTCTTCTCAGCAATCTCTTACAGCAATCCCTTTAGCATTTCTTGTAATGCTGGCTTGGTGATGATGAACTCCTGTAGCCTTTTTTTTTTTTTTTTTTTAATCGGGAAGCTCTATATTTGACCATCTATTTTGAATGATAGGCTTGCTGGATATAGTAATCTTGGTCTCAGATCCTTGCTTTCCATTACCTTGAGTACTTCATACCATTCCCTTCTGGCCTGTAGAGTTTCTGATGAGAAATCAGGTTTCAGCCTTATAGGAACTCCTTTGTAGGTAAGTTTTCTTTTCTCTTGCTGCCTTTAAGATTCGTTCTTTGTCTTTAATTTTTGGCATTTTAATTATGATGTGTCTGGGCATGGGTCTGTTTGGAATCTCCTTTGATGGGGTTCTCTGTGCTTCCTGAACTTGTGTGACTTTTTCCTTTACCAGGTTAGGGAAATTTTCTGCCATTATTTCTTCAAACACCTTCTCTATTCCTTTCTCCCTCTTCTGGCACCCCTGCTATTCCAATATCGTTACATTTCACATTGTCCCACAGCTCCCTTAAGCTGTCCGCCTGTTTTTTAATTGTTTTTTTCTTTTTGGTTCTCTGATTGAGTAATATTTTCAACTCTGTCTTCTGATTCACTGATTAAATACTGAGCTTCCCCTAATCTCCTGTGTATTCCTTCCAATGTGTCTTTGTGTTATGGCATCATCTCAGACTATTCTTTTTTCATAGTTACTTTATCTGTTTTCATACTGTTGAGCATTTTTACCATTATTACTCTGACCTCTGTTTCAGATAAATTTCTTATCTCTATTTCATTTATCTCTCCCTCTGGAGAATTCTCTAGTTCTTTCATTTGAGGGTTTTTTCTTTGTATCCTCATTTTGGTTGTTTGGTTTTGTGACTATATTTTTGGTAGATCCTCTACAACTCTCCAAGATATCTAGTCTTGAAGAATAAGAGAGTAAATGGAAAGTTGCTATGTTTAAAGGATAATTAACAGATGATTGAGCAGAGATTTAAAGGAAGAAAGTGAGAGTCATAGAGCTCTGAAGAAAGCTCTGAAAGTTTTCCAGGCCATGGGAAAGAACATAATTGGTAGCAAGTAGGCAAGAACATAATTGGCATCTATAATAATAAAAGCGTAATATGCTAATTAGACCGGACAGCCAAATGACCTTCCGGATGTCCTTCCAGACTACCTTCCAGATGAAGCCAGGGCTGTGAGGGCTGAGGCAATCCGCTGTGGCTGCAAGGGCCAAGCCCCTTGCACAAATTTCATGCATCGGGCCTCTAGTATTCAAATAATAGCAAAAAAATAAATGTATCTTCCTTTGTATATACAAGGAAAGAATGGTAGCTGAGGACAGAAAGATCACAGGGAACAAAGTAATATATAGTTTTCTAGCCTTATGCACATTGGATCTGGCTCTCAGTATAATGAGAAGATAGAGTTTAGGTTTTAAGAAGAGAAATAACATAATGCAAATTATTATTTTATGAGTACCATACTGGCTCTTGGGTTGAGAACATGATCTAGAGGTCAAGGGTAGAAACACAGAGACCAGTTAGAAAGCAACTGAAATACCTCAGGTGAGAAATAAAGATGAACTGGACAAGATAGGTGGCTATAGTAGTATTTAAGAAGTAATAAAATTCTTGATATTTTAAGGTAGAGCTAACAGGACTTCTTGATACATTAGATATAAGAAGGAGAGAGAGAGAGAGAGAGAGAGAGAGAGAGAGAGAGAGAGAGAGAGAGAGAGAGAGAGAGAGAATCAAGAATGTTTCCAAAGCTTTTATCTGAGAAACTGAAAGAATCGAGGAGACATTGTCTGAGATACAGAGATGAGAGTAAGGGACATTAAAATTTGGATTTGGTCATGTTACATTTGAGATGCCTAATCAACATCCAAGAATAGTTGAATAAACAAGTCTGAAATCAGTCAAGAAGTCAAGGCTAAAGATAAAACTTTAAGAGTCACCCAAGTACATTTGAGACCACAACTAGATGGATCACCTAAGTAAGTGATTTTGGATAGAAAAGTCTGAGAATTGAATTCTGTGGCACTCCAACATTAATAAGTTAGTAAGATGAGAAAAAAAACAACAACAGCAAATGATACTAACATGGATAAGCAATCATATAAGAGGAGAACCAAGAGATAAACTAAGTGAATAAATATTCCTACAAAAAAGGAATCAATTGTGCCAAAATCCTACGAACACATTTAAGAAGATAAAGTGAGAACTGACTGCTAGATTTATCAATATTGAGGTCACTGGTGATTTTAACAAGAGCTGTTTAGGAGAATGGTTGGTATGAAAGCCTATTGTAGTGAGTTCAAGAGGGAAAGGAAAAAATTGAATAGTAAAAACTACTCTTCAGAGGAATTTTGCAATAAAAAGGAACAAAAGAAATGAACAGAAGATCAAGGGAAATGTGAGATCAAAAAAGATTTAAGATGGAAGATAAAAAGCATGTGTATATGTCAATAGAAGTAATTCATGGCAGTAAGAGATATGATGCTGCATGACAGAAAACGGAGAGTTAAAGGGTTCTTACAGCTTTAGCATACATATAGAGTCTGTTTGGCCTTATATGAGGGTATGAACAGTTCTTTGAAAGAAAAAATATGAGTATTGATTCAGATATGTTGGTAGATGTGGTTATGGTAAGGAGTATAATTTCTTAGAATTCTAAGAGCTTGTATTTTCTCAAGAGTATTGTTGAGTTTAGCTGAGCTATGCAGCAATACCACTGACATTAGCCCCTCAATGCTAGTGCATGCCCTAATCAGCAGCAACAGTCATGGCAATTTCAGTTCCTAATAGGACTTTCCCAACAGCCTCTGTGATCAACAGTATTCCCTGCCTCCCAACACCTTTCTTTTATGCATCCCTCAGAGAAAAGCCCTTGTGGGGCTTACCGAACACCAGCTCTTATGGTTTCAATTGGCCAATACTACCTTAGCCCGAAAACCCCAAAGCACTCCACCTATGAGCACTAATAAAGGCATATGCCCCAAACCCTGTCTGTCTGTCTCTGTCTGCATCTGCCGTGACCTCCCTATGTGGCCCCTTGGGCAAACCAGCCACTTCCTCCAAGACCTGTAAGTAATAAATTTCTCTATTTCAATTTCTCTTGTGATCTGTTCTTAAACCAGGGCTCATCATCCAGCAACCTGTGCTCTATTTAACAAATGTTAATTTGTCAAATTCTATCAGCTGACAGTGAGAATAGAAAACAAAGCCTTAGAAGTTGACAAGAGAGTAAGCACAAAATAGTTTTCTAGGATAATGGAATATTACACGAGGCAAAAAAAAAAAAAAGGATCATTACCAGGCAGGACTAGGTACTGCTGAGCTTAGTGGTCATCTTATATAATAAAAGGCTAATATGCAAATAGACCAAACGGCAGAATAACTGAACAACCGGTCACTATGACATGCGCTGACAATCAGTGGGCGTGTGCAGAACATGGTGGGCATCGGCTGTGGTGGGATAGTGGAGCACTGAGCACTGAGTGGGGGTACCAGACCAAGGCAGGGCGCCAGTCGCTGTCATCGGAACAAGCCTCTGGTGGTTACTGAAAATTCTTTGCTCCTGTGCGCTGCAGTCCCGCCCAGCACTTGCACCTGCTGTTGGCGCCAGCCCCACTCACACCTACTGCCAGCACTGGAGCTGCTGCTCGCAACCCCTGCCAGCACTGGAGCCATCGCTCACACCCACAGCTGGCCCCAGAGCCACAGCTCACACCCGCTGCCAGCCCCCGGCACTGGTCCCGATCACTGGGCACCATCAGTGAATGCGAGCGGCCGCTGCCGGCCCCAGTAGCCCCTGAGGGCTTCTCTACCTCCCCTTGCTCCTATGGGGCAATCAGAGCAGCAGCCGCCGTTCGCACCCACTGATGGCGCCAGCCCCACTTGTACCCAATGCTGGCACTGGCCCCAATCACTCTGCACCATCAGTGGGTGCGAGCAGGGCCAGCACCATCAGCATGTGGGAGCAACAGCAGCAGGAGCAGGGCTGCCAGCAGAGAGGGGACTGGGGGCCATGGCAAGAGGAGCTGGGCAGGGCATGGAGGATGGGCTGAGACCCGCTCCTGTGCCCACCTCAGCCTCATGGCCCACAATTCCTTTCAAGGTGCACAAATTCATGCACTGGGCCCCTAGTAAATTTATATAAGACCAATCATCATGGTTCAAAGTTTTCCTCTAGCCATCTACAGTCCTCTGGATGTAGGCACAAATAGTGGAAAGTTGCAATAAACCACATTTGACATTTTTTCAAACATAGTATGGCTACTGTTTTTACTGTTTGTACTTTATCCTGCTTTATTATTTTACTAGAGGCCTGGTGCATGGAATTCGTGCATGGGGGGAAGGGGGTATCGCTCAGCCAAGCCTGCACCCTCTCCACTCTGGGACTGCTAGAGGGATGTCCGACTGCCTGTTTAGGCCTGATCTCACAATCCAGGACTGCTGGCTCCCAACTGATTGCCTGCCTGATTGCCCCTAACTGCTTCTGCCTGCTGGCCTGATCACCCCTTAACCACTCCCCTGCCAGCCTGATTGACACCTAACTGCTGCCCAGCCGGCCCGATTGCCCCTAACTGCCCTCCCTTGCAGGCCTGGTCACCCCCAACTGCTCTCCCCTGGTGGCCATCTTGTGTCCACATGGGGGTGGCCATCTTGTGTGTTGGAGTGACGGTCAATTTGCATATTACCTCTTTATTAGATAGGATTTTCTATTTACAAAGCATTACCAGCACATTTAATGCATACTCACAGACCAATGTCTTCAACTAGTTTTTCTTTTTCTTTTTATTTAATAGTAAAATTAAACGTACTGTACTTTCAGAAATTGAAATTCCTTTTTCTTCTAATTTGCCATTGCCTATCAACGTATCTACCATTTTTTAATCTTCATTTCTTTTTTTTTTAATATATTTTATTGATTTTTTACAGAGAGGAAGGGAGAGAGATAGAGAGTTAGAAACATCAATGAGAGAGAAACATCGATCAGCTGCCTCCTGCACATCTCCTACTGGGGATATGCCCGCAACCCAGGTACATGCCCTTGACCAGCATCGAACCTGGGACCTTTTAGTCCGCAGGCCGACGCTCTATCCACTGAGCCAAAACGGTTTCGGCTTCATTTCTTTTTATATATAAAATATATATGTGCCCTTTGCTTATCATTTGTCACTAACATATAACCTCAAATTATTACTTGATTTTTTTTAAATTTACCATTATAAAATCATGAGGAATAGTAGATCCACTCAAGGAGAAAAATGACTTCAAATCCTAAAGAATAAGGCATGATAGAGTCTACCCTGGAACAAAGATACAAGGTGAGACAGCCAAGTCATTAATTCCAGTAAGAAACGCCCACTGTAAGTTCCTTTCTAGATATACATACTATCAATCTATTTTTAACCTACTTGGAATTAGTATAATTTATAGGGATATAGTCTTTCTAATACACCCTTCTGTAATAATAGTAAAATCCCCACTAATGTCAAAATAAATTCTGGTGGTCCTTTTAAATGAGATTATATGTCACAAAATCCAAACAAAAAAATTAACAGCTTCCAAATGAGCTTGCTACCAGGCTATTTATCTCCTATGACACAGTATGTACACAATTCACTCACAGTCTAACCCAGTGGTTCTCATAGTGTGGGTAACCAGACAAGCAGCACTCAGCAATCACATGGGAATCTGTTATTAATACAGCAAGAAATCAGCTATGTGCAATGAACTCTCACAAGGGATGTAATTGGCAGGCATCTTGGTATTAGACTTCCTAGTCTCCAGAAAAATAAATACTTGCTGTTTTAAGTCACCTATTCTATGGTATTTTGTTACAAAAGCCTAACACACAAAGCCTAAGACACAAAGCCTCAAGTGATTCTGATGTGCGCTAAAATGTGAGTCACTCAAATAACAATAACTGACACGCTTCTCAATAGATTAAACTGAGTAATATGATACTAAAAGTACAACACAAATGAAATGTAAAACTTCAAATGGAATATAAACTTCAAAAATGCACATAAATTACATATTTCACAACCAAAAACATCAAAAATTGGATATTATGTTATAGTTTTAATTTTTTCAAAAATCACAATTCAAAATTTTATATAGAGATTTGTGCAGCAGCTCCTCCTGGTGGTATAGTAAATCTAATATTTTCACAACAGGAAAATACTCCCAAAAGTTAACAGAGCTACACTATGAATATAGTATTTTTTTACTTAGAATTATATGATGAAAAAAAGTTATTTCACGTTTAAAATGTTACCAAACTGTTTGGTCAATTCAATTAATATATATTTATGGATTACAAGATATGAAAAAGGGTTCCTAAAATAAGAGATACTGTCAAGAAGTTGATGATGATCAATGACTGAGACAAACTCTTGTTTAGCTAATTAGAACCACTGATGTGCAATAATGATGTGAGCTAAGAATATCTGCAGACTTCTTTAGGATGAAAAATGAAGTGAAAAAAGGCTGTCAGATTTGTACAAGTTTAAAACACCAATCACTTCTCCCAAGAGTACTACTCATTTAAACATTTAACATTGCTGTATTTATCCACTTGATTTACCATGCTAATATTTTGCCATTTTTCTAAACTCAAAAATCTGAGATATTATTCTGAACCATTAAGAATCAAAATTTTATTGTGTGATAGACCATGCCATATATTATACAATATGACAAGATTATATTTTCTGGGTTTGAGCCTATTTTTAATGAGATGTCAAAAATGAAATATTAGAGGAAACATTTAACTATAAATGAGACAATGATATTGGTTTGAATTGGAGAACAAAGAAAATAAAAAGCAAACTTACAGACACTGATTATTCTTAATTAACAAATAGATAATAGTGCACAAAATAAACATAGTTGAACTAATGTCTTCTTTCTTTTGAATATATAATCTATGAAAATGTAGATTTTATCATTAATAACGGCTTTCCATTTAAATGCATTCTCAATTTCTAGTAAACATCAAAATTCTAAAACAGTAAGACTGATAAAAATAAAAGTTCAGGGAAATGAAAATTATACCACTATCAAATAATTTATTTAACCTTTTATTCAAAAACTGTTTTATAATTATTTTCCTATTTTGAATATGCATAATAAATTACTAAAACTGTACCTTTGAATAACAGAAAAACTTGCAGAAGAGAAAAACTTGAAAATTTTACTCCCCAGTAAAAAAGATCTATTGAAACAAATTCTGAATAAAAATAAGTTACTGTATCATAAGTTCCTAATACATATAAAACTTTTCATATAAAATATTGTAAAAGTCCAAGTATAGTTAAAATATCTGTTTTGCTTTAAGATGAGCACATAATAGTAATATATAATTCAGAATTTCTAACTATTACATTTATTTTTCAATAATATATTGAAACTATATTCTAACTATATGTGAAAGCCAAAACTTGTGATGGAAGAGTCAACCTGAAATATGAAAAATATTGATTTTTTCCCTATTCAATTAGGTAGTTCAAAATCAGAACAAAGAATAGAATTAGGCTACATTTGAATCTGAATTTGTAAATTATGGTGCAGAGATTAATTCTTTATATAAAGAAGTAATCATTTAATAAAACATAACTCTAGATTTAATATACCACTGAATAATGTACCTTTGTTTCAGATATCATAATTCATTGTCATTTCTAAAAATACGTTTAAACTCAAAACAAAACCTCTTCTGTTTTATATTTAGAAATTAAATGGCTTTAGTTGCTGATTTCCTTGTTTTTTTCTCTTTTAATACATATCCAGAAACTTCTGCATATACTCAACATTATCTAAAACATCCATTAAAAAGATGGAAAATTTGTGTATTATATGTCTTTAATAATTGTGCAAATATTTTTCACCCAGAATCTAGAAGTCTCTTACAGTGTTCAAAAATATCAGCACTTCAGAACAGACTGTTTTAACATCTGCACATCACCAGGGTTGCCCCCAAGGATTTTTAAATGATGCCTGCCTGTGCTGAATAAAGTGCTAACTTGCACCTTGCATTTCAAACTGTGTCCTGAGCAGCCATCCAGTTGGTACAACACCAGCTGAATTCCCACAGGCCACTGTTCACTCAGGCTTGACTGCAATTATCATGTCAATATTTTGTGCTCCAATATGCAGATATGCACACATGCAGGCTGCATAATACTTCCTTCTCTATGGAATGTTGACTTATGTTCAATTATCAGGGAATTTTTAATGAAACAAGAAATAAACTTTCAACAATGAAGACTATCACAATTATTTTACTTTAAAAACAAAAACAGTCTTTCTGTGTTAACTTCTGCAATGCATGTAAATGCTAATTTTTAAAACTGCAATTAGCTTCTTGTATCTATATAGTAAGAGTTAAAATGTGTTTCTTCCTACTTTATTGCATGATCTTTCACCTTAAACAGTAGAGGGGTTCCAATTAAACACCTTTCTATTAGTTCCTTTGACCATATTCCCATTCATCCACATCTCTCGTAGGCATTTATGGCTGTTGCAATAGGAAGAGTGCTCAAGTGCAAAATAATATTTATGTCCTGTGTTGAGCTGCCTAGGAGCACTGCTACCAGATGGAAGAATTCTGGCAGCTACACTTCTGGGGTCTCCAACGAGCTATGCTACTACCATGCTCCAAAATGCAACCCTTTTTCAGGCTGTGTTGGCTTAATACACATGGGACAGTGTACAGCCATATAGCAGCTGTGCAACCCATGTGTTTAGAAGTTGAATGGAGCAGGAGGGAGGTTTTCCCAGTGACGAGAATATATAATATAACCTTATAACAACAGTCTGCTTATTAAGCATCTAAACTTTAAATATAAATATAAATATGAGATAATCTCTTATCCTTTATGACAATCTTGAACACAAGTATTTCAAGGGTGTAGCATGCATATCCTAAATAAACATGTAATAAATAATAAAAATCATCTTGCTTTTCTTTTATTCCTTTTTATCATATTTTCCAAAATTAAGTTGTCATGTCCAAACTGGAGAGAGAGAGAGAGAGGGAGGAAGGGAGTTAGGGAAGGAGGGACCACTCAAAACAGGAAAGTAGGCCATGAGAAAAAAAGTATTGAGAATCCTGTCAGATAGTAAGCATAGAATATTAAAAAAGAAAGCAAAACATGTCTTCAAGATTTATACAAAGATAAGGTGTTTAGAAGTAAAAGTAAATAGGAAAGTAAGGTAATTTATGCGTAGGCTTCATTTGAAAAAGTACATATGAAAAAGTAAAAAGTATTACCATTGTTAAAACCTGAACAACTTTAGCTTAAGATTTAGATATATTTCTTTTTTTTATTTACTGCTGACACTATTACAGATGTCCTCTTAATTTCCCCCCCCTTTAACCACCTCCACCCAGCCCCTCACCCTCTCTCTCTGGCCATCACCACTTGTTTTCTTCTAAATTTAAGTAGTCAAATTCAATACAATATACATTATTTTAAGGATTAGTAAACTGCTAATAAAAATAACATCAAAAAGGCTAAGAGCTACTCTTGGAAGCCTAGAGGCCCGATGCACGAAATTCGTGCAAGGGTAGGCCTTCACAGCCCCGGCTGCCTCTTGGTGCCATCTCCCACCCACACCTGCCTTGGCGTGGCACTGCCCGCATCCGCCACCACACACCCTCGGTCCCCCAGTTCTATGGAGCCCCCCGATCAATCATGGAGCCCCCCAATTGACCACCCTGCCGGCCGGTGGTCTGGGCCTCCCTCTGCAGGGCAATCATGGGGCAATGGTGGGGCCCCCTGACCAATTGCATCGCACCCACATTGGCTGGCCTGGCACCAATGGGTGTCATAGCGTGGTTGTCCAGACAGTTCCGCTGTTCAGCCGTTTGGTCGATTTGCATATTATGCTTTTATTATTATAGATACAAATTGACTTTTTTTTCTCAAGACTTTATAAAAACAAATTGAAAAAAAAACTTTAACTATAACATGGGATAATGATGATGAGTCAATATATGCAGAGCATTAAGAACTGTGTATGACCCATAGTAAAAGTTGATAATTATAATAAGCTATTATAATTATGAATGTTCTATGATATATTAAACCATGAACACATGTAGCTGCAAATATGTCCTTATCATACATTACACAAAAATAATATTTCCCATATACTTCCTTTTCTAAATATATATTCTTATAAAATATAAATTAAAAAAATAATTTAAAGTCATAGTATAGTTTAGTATAATTCAGTGGGGAGATATCTTTAAGGAGCAATCAGGAATATCCTTAGTCCATTACAAGACAAATCCAATAACAGCACAGGTAGTCTTAATTATTTTCCCTTTTACAACCCCTAATAAAATTCATCTTTTTCTTTTCTGATTATTCATACTACCTTGTATAGTAATAATGTACTTCATTCTTATCCCATTTAATATAATGTTTAAATATTTTATTCATTCATGATTTCTCTGTGTTCCAGATAATTTGTAAACATGGCACACAAACCAATTTATTCAATAATTTTCTATTGAATATGAAATCTCTGCTATTAACACTTTTTCATCAAGAAATAGTCAAATATTCCTTTATTTCACCATTGTAAAATCAGTAATTTTGCTAATCAAGAAAATTTGTTAAAGATTATATATCTTGAAGTGCAAAAAATAGTTAAGATACTAATCATGTCAGAATTCCCCATAAAATTGCAGTGAACATGAGAAGAGAATGAATTAATTCAAGTACCCAGAATGTGTACCAAGGCTCCCAAAGATGCTAACGTGAACGTTCAGAGGCACGGTGGGGTATTTTAAATGTCTGAAGGAAACACAGCAATATCTGAGATCTGTTGGACAGTGCACAGACTACTAGCTAGAGGAAGTTCAGAGTTTCAACGTTAGATTGTACTACATTCATTTCATGGCAGCATAGATTTATAAAATTGGGGTTTTTTACTACTGCTGTGAAAAAAGTCAAGTTGAGAGCAAAAACAGCCACATGGAAAAAAAAACTAAGGGTGGCACTGTCCAATCTGACTCCAGACTTTGAGAACTTGTCCAGTACCTAGCAATCTCAAATACCTTATTAGCAAAACTATGGTAATGAAAGAATAAAATTAAAATATTTTCCTTTTAATTTATATGTATATTTTTCATGGCCATTAAGTTGTTAAAACAAATGCTTAATCAATAAAACACACATGTAATTCTCTTTAATTTGAAGTACCATGAAAAAATATTACTGAGATATTATGGGCACTACAAATTGAGAACATTTGGGAACCTATAAGTTAATCTTTAAAGAAAACAAACCCATTTAAATGACTAAAGATTATAATGTGTGACTAGTTATTAATTATAACTCATAGAATAACAGAGATCTTTACTAAAAAGTCTCTCAACAACCTGTAGTAGTTCTTAATTGGTATAATTACAACTCTACTCAGTCTCACTCAACTTTAACCTCACTTCACCTTATATCATCCTCAGCATTTCATCATATATTACTCTTCAAGTCTAAAACTGAAGTGTAAGATATATAACTTGGGTAATGAGAAATAAGTTACATACTCTCAAAGTTTAAATACCGATGCTTTGGCAAAATTTATAACCACTAAGAATTTCCAGATACAAACATCATTCATTATCTATATCCATCAATTTACTTTATTATGAGAGGACTATTTAAAACTCTGACTATAACAACAACAAAATATGTTGAATATTTACATATGGTACTTTAATGAAAAAATAATTGCCATTTAAATAACATAGATCAGAAAAAAAATCCTTTCTTGGCATAATTTCAATTTAATATTAAGTTACTACCTGTTCAAAATGCATATATGGTTTAAACTATATGAAAGATCTGGGTCATTTCTCAGTATATAAAGCTGAATTAATTTCCACTTCCAGACACAGAAAGAAACTAGGGTCAGATTACTCTGCTGCCTTAAACAACTTGAAAACTATACAAAACATTTTCAGATACTGGATACAAGTAGCAAAGGCCCAAGGTCCCTAAAGAAGAAAACCAATGAGTTAAGCTACATGATTTCTGCAGCTTACTATTTAAAGGCAGTTTTCAAGCTACAATAAGGGAAGACAAAGTACAAAGAGAGTGCAGGATCTTATTAAGTTGAGAAGATCTAGACTGAAGTTCAGGAAAGCCATGGTAATAGAATTTGTGAGGCACAGTACTGGACACTGAGAGCGAGATCCAGCAGCCTCCAGAGTTTCCTCGTTGTTTGAGAATTGATCTGTCCAAGCCTGAGAGGAAAGTACTCCATGCAAGGAAGAGAAACATTGGAAAGCAGTAGACTAACCAATTTCTAGAGGTCAGAGAGGGGTGAAAATAGTTCATATTCTCATCAGTCAGCGTGGAAAAAACACGTAATATACAGACAATAGGTAGAGTCCCCAAAAGGGTTGTGCCTTAATAGTGGGACTAAATTCACTCTATAGAGGAAAAAAGGCTACCCTGGATCTATGCTAACAAAGTCCCAGAAACATCAAACCAATCCACAAGTAACTTTACTGCATGCAAGATAATCCCAATATTAACCTTATAGGAGTATAACAATAATCAAACACTAAACAGCATAAAATTCACAATGTTTAGAATCCAATAAAAAATTTCCAGGCATGTAAAGAAGTAGAAACACATGATCCATGACATGGAGAAATATCAATGATTCAGATAATGAAATTAGGGAATTCAAGGACCTTAACTGGCTTTTATAAATATTAAAAATGTACTTAAGAATTTTAAGGAAAACATTAATATAATGTAAAGAAATGGAAGACTTTTTCTAAAAAGTAAAAGAGTCTTTAGATGTAAAAGAAAATACATTATCTGAAATGAAAAACACACTAGAAGAGATTAAAAGCAGATAGGATAGTGCTTAGGAAAATAACAAAACTAGAACCACAGGAATAGAAATTATTCAGTACTGAAAATACAAAAGTGTTTTCTTTTTGTATTGATTTGAGAGAGAGAGAGATCAATGTGACAGAGAAACATCAATCAATTGCCTTCTGCATGCACCCAAAATGGGGATCAAACCCTCAACCTGGGTATGTGCCCTGACTGGGTATCAAACCCACCACATTTCGGTGTACAGGACAGTCTAATGGTTCCAGTGGTCGGAAAACTGCGGCTCTTTGGCCTCTTGAGTGTGGCTCTTCCACAAAATACCGACTTCTGCAAATGGGTCACGAAGTTTCAATTGCACTGTACATGCGCACCCGCATGTGGTATTTTGTGGAAGAGCCACACTCAAGGAGCCACACTCATGTGGCTCTCGAGCCGCAGATTGCCGACCACTGGTCTAACCAACTGAGCCACACCAGAAAGGTCAGAGCTGAAATGTTTTCTTACCACTGCCTAAGATCCTTTAGTTTTATTTATGAGTATCATTATATTTTCTAAACAATATTGTATTCACCTGGGTAATTAACAATTCTCATCATTGAAAAAAAGTCATTTAAATGGAATGTCAAATAAAAATGACTGCGGCTTTTCTAGAGACTACAGATGCATTCTCAGTAAACATGTCAGAATTTTTAAAAAGTAATCACTGTTTTCAGTTCAATAGGAAAAAAATGCTCTCTAACGCATGCCCTCACGGTAGAACCAAATTAATTGTCAAAACTGTTCAAAGAAAAACAAATAAGAAACCTACACATGTGATAATTGTCTTGATGTCTTTTTCTTTCTGACAACCACCTATGGGACTTTTATATTTTAACATAATAATTTTTCAGTACTCCTTTTAAGAAGCAAGCAAATACTTTAAAATTGGCATTAGGAGATATCAGCAGGATGGTGGAATAGGGGATTTCAGCCCTCATCTGCCAATAGAAACACAGATTTTGACAACCACCCAGAGATGAAAGTATCTTTGTGGGAGGTCAGGAGTCCAACAAAGAGGCCCAACACCCTGTTGAAGCAAATAATCTGAGAACAGACACAATGAAGAGAGTAAGGAGAACATTTTCAGTTTATCAGTGTCACTCCTCCCTCAATGTGGTATAGTTAAGTGACAAGAGAGACTTCTTTGGCCCGTGATTTCTCCCAGAGGAGAAAGTGAGAGCATACTGAGTGTCAGGCTTCCCCAATCATGTGGGATGCTGCCTAAGTAGCCCATTTCTTTCTCACCCCACCCAGAACACTATGAGGATCAACATAATTGAATAGTTTGAGGACAGCTAGGAGTAGCCAAAAAGGTGGGGGCTCACATTAACTGGGTGTGAGACTCAACAAAGGACCATAGATTTGACCAATGACCTCATAGACTCCACAAAGCGGCCTACCTATGAACTTTTGCAGGAGGTATCACTTGTAAAACCCCTCAACTAGTCTATGAGATCCCAGCACTCTCTGTGCCCCTCTAAACCCAGAGATAGCACTCTACAAGGTCCCTCCCAAATGTCACACACACCTCTGTAGATCATGTGTGAGTATACACAGATAGACAGTTCAATAGGAAAAATATGCTCAGTTCAACTGTGCTGAATTGCAAAAGGGTGCATGATCTTAAACACTTCAGGACACTGACCTAGAAAAAATAAAGAGGCTCTTAGCAACTAAACCATCTTTACATGTTCAAAATAAGACATGCAATTCTAATAATTCCCCCTTAAGATGGACTTGACTGAGGACATCCATAGAAAAGTTCTGTGAGATTCCCAGAATCCCTAACTAGGCTAACTGGAAAAGACTTTTCCCTTTTTTAAAAAATATATTTTATTGATTTTTTACAGAGAGGAAGGAAGAGGGATAGAGAGTTAGAAACATCAATGAGAGAAACATCGATCAGCTGCCTCCTGCACACCCCCCACTGGGATGTGCGGGCAACCAAGGTACATGCCCTTGACCAGAATCAAACCTGGGACCCTTCAGTCCGCAGGCCTACGCTCTATCCACTGAACCAAACCGCTTTGGGCAAGATTTTGCCCTTTTAAGAGCCCATCAATAAAGACTGAAAGAGGTGACTGCTTCTTCAAATACAAACACAGTACAAGATTCAAAGGAACATAAAAATCAAGAAAACATTAAACAACCAAAAGGACACAATAATTTTCCAGTAACTAACCCCAAAGAAATAAATATTAACTTCCTGCCAAAGAATTAAAAATAATTATTTTGAAATGCTCAATGTGCTACCAGAGAACAGAGATAGACAACTAAACAAAATCAGGAAAATAATTCATGAAAAAAATGAGAACTTCAACAAAAGAGAGAGAACAAATAAAAAAATAAAAATAAAAATAAAAATTCTGGAGCTGAAGAACAAAATTAAAGAAATGAAAACTGCAATAGCCAAGAGAAGACTCCACCAAGCTGGAAAAAGAATCTCTGAACTTGAAGACACAGCATCAAAATTAATCCAAAAAAAGGAAAATAAAAAATAATTTAAAAAGCATATGGAAGACATGGAATATCAAAAATAAAAGCCATTTATGCCTTATGGAAAGTCCCAGAGGAAAAAGGGTGAAAAATGTTTATTACTTAAGAGGTGAAAACTTCCCAAATCTTAGGCAGGATATGGAAATCCGGATTCATGAAGCTGTTAACACCCAAACAGGGTCACACAGAGACACATATAATCAAATTCTCAAAAATCAAAGACAACAATAATTTCAAAGCACCAAAAGAAAAGCAACCCCTGATGTAAAAGAGAAACAACATAACGAATAGTGCATTCTTAAGCAAAATTCTCACAAGAACTGGAATGACATATTCAAAGTGCTGAAAAAGAAAAACTGACAACCAAGAATACTATATCCAGCAAAGCTGTCCTGAAGCAATAAAGAATTTCTCAAAAAACAAACAAACAAACAAACAAAAACCACAGCCCTAGCTGGTTTTGCTCAGTGGATAGAGCATCAGCCTGTGGACTGAAAGGTCCCAGGTTCAATTCCAGTAAAGGGCACATGCCCGGGTTGCAGGCTTGATCCCCAGTAGGGGCGTACAGGAGGCAGCCAATCAATGATTCTCTCTCAACATTGATGTTTCTATCTCTCCCTTTCCTTCCTCTCCGAAATCAATAAAATATGTATTTTTAAAAAAAAAAAAAACAGGGAACTTATTACCACTAGATTTTCCTTACAAAAAATGCTAAAAGTAGTTCTTCAATTTGAAATAAAAGAATGCTAACAAGAAAACATATAAAATTAAGGATTGCTACCATGTGATTTAGCAATCCCCCTTCTGGGTATATACAAAGGCAATGAAATCTGTATCTATCTACACTCCCATTTTCATTGCAGCACTATTTACAATTGCCATGACATAGAAACAATCTTATTGTCCCTGAAAGGATGAATGGAAAAAGAAATTTTGATACATGTACAGTCATGTGCACATAAAGACATTATGGTCAAGTAAAGGCCAAATATATTACAGTGGTCCTATAAGATCCTAATGAAGCTGAAATATTCCTATCACCTAATGACATCCTAGCCATCATCACATCATTATTCACCTGTTTGTGGTGATGATGGTATAAACAAACCTACTCCATTGCCAGACACATAAAAGTCCTGCATGTAACACATAAAATAAACTTCTATGATACTGGTTTATGTATTTACTAGAGGCCCGGTACACGAAATACACGAAATTTGTGCACCGGGGGTCTCTCAGCCCAGCCTGCACCCTCTCGTAATCCGGGACCCCTTGGGGAATGTTGGACTCCCAGTTTAGGCCTGATCCCACAGGGATTCCTACAGGAACCGGCCTAAACCGGCAGTCGGACATCCGTCTCCCAATCTGGGATCGCTGGCTCCTAACCACTCGCTTGCCTACCTGATCACCCCTAACCACTCGCCTGCCTGCCTGATCACCCCTAACCACTCTCCTGCCTGTCTGATCGCCCCCAACCGCTCACCTGCCTGCCTGATCGCCCCTAACCGCTCGCCTGCCTGCCTGATCAACCCTAATCGCTCACCTGCCTGCCTGATCACCCCTAATCGCTCACCTGCCTGCCTGATTGCCCCCAGCTGCCTCTGCCTGCCTGCCTGCCTCATCACCCCTAACTGCTTGTCTGCCTGCCTCATCACCCCTAACCACTTCTGCCTGTCTGCCTCATCGGTTTGCCATGGTTCCCCATTCGCTATGCTGCAACCGGAGTTTGCAGGATGGTGGGCTAGGGAGGGACCAAGAGGTGGTCAATGTACCTCATGGCGACTGGTTGAGTGGTCATTCCACTTATGGCCATTGGTTTTTTTATATGGGATTATATTACTAGAGGCTCGGTGCACGAAATTCATGCACTCGAGGGGGGTCCCTCAGCCTGGCCTGCACCCACTCACAGTCTGGGAGACCTTGGGGGATGTGCGACTGACAGCTTAGGCCTGCTCCCCAGGACATCCTTAGTGCTGCCTTGGAGGCAGGAGAGGCTCCTGCCACTGCCACTGTGCTCACTAGCCGTAAGCCCGGCTCAGGACTTCTGGCTGAGTGGCGCTCCCCCTGTGGGAGCGCACTGACCACCAGGGGGCAGCTCCTGCATTGAGCATCTGCCCCCTGGTAGTCAGTGCGCATCATAGCAACCGGTTGTTCCACTGTTTGGTCAATTTGCATATTAACCTTTTATTTTATTGGATACTTTTATCATTAAAGTTTATTCTTTCTACTGATTAAAGAAAGTTTTCTATAAAACAGTAAGCCAGCCCTAGCCAGTTTTGCTCAGTGGATCGACCGTCTGCCTGTGAACTCAAGTGTCTCGGGTTCAACTCGGATCAAGGGCACATTCGTGGGTTGTGGGCTCCATCCCCATTGTGGGGCATGCAGGAGACAGCCAAAAAATGATTCTCTCCCATCATTAATGTTTCTATCTTTCTCTCCCCCCCTCTCCCTTCCTCTCTGAAATCAAGAAAAATATATTTTAAAAAAACAAAACAGTAAGCCATGTTATGTCAGCAGCATACATTTTGTGTTTATCACATCTCTTAACTGTACACTGTTTAATATCAAGTTGTTTTATAAATCTGGTGTAGCCTAAGTGTACAGTGGTTATAAAGTTTACAGTAGTGTACAGTAATGTCTTAGGCCTTCATAATCATTGACCACCTACTCACTGACTCACCCAGAACAACTTCCAGTCCCATAAGCTCCATTTATCATAAGTGTCCTATATAGGTATATCATTTTTATCTTTATACCATATTTTTACTGTTCCTTCTATGTTTCAATACATTTAGATACACAAATATAACTGGGTTGCAATGACCTACAGTAACTATTGTACTAGTCTGTAGCCTAGAAGCAAAAGACTATAACATAAAGTCTAGGTGTAGTAGGTTATACTATCTAGGTTTATGTAAATACACTACATAATGTTTGCACAATGGTAAAATTTCCTAATGACACATTTCTCATACGTATCCTCATTGTTAAGAGCACTTGACCATACAGATATAAAATAGAACTGATAGTATAATTTGTTGAGAAAAGTATAATATATGTAGTAGTTAATTCATTCTTGCTGGAGAAGGAAAGCAAAATGAGGATTTGAAAAGATTACAAAAGAAATTAAAATTACATATATGATATTTTAATCTCAAGCCAAGTAAAGAGTATAAGAGTGTCATTAAATTATTCTTTATACATTTGGGCACACTTAAATTATTCCATGATAAAAATCACACAAAGCTGGAGAGAATGCCATGAAATAGATACTCTCGTATATTGTTGCTGGCTACATATTATATAGGTTCTTTAAATTTCAAATCTTGAATCCAAGGTTTTTATACAATGATTTTTTTATTGATATCTTTTTAAAGAGAGAGGAAGGGAGGCAGACTAGAGAGAGAAACATCCATGTGAGAGCAGAACATCACGGCCCCTACCGGGAATCAAGTTTGAAACCCAAACATGAACCCCAACCAAGAAAGGAACCAGCAACCTTTCCATGCAAAGGATGATACCTAACTAACTGAGCCGTACCAGTCAGCGCTCAAACAAAGATTTTTGTTTAAATATATTCATAAATGCAGTAATTTGAACAGTGAAAAACTTTATTATCTCTATATATTAAATAATAGGTAATGGATTGGAAGAAATTATGGTAAATTAATAAAGTGGAATATTATACAGGCATCCTATATAATAAAACCCTAATATGCTAAGTGTCTGGTCGAACAGTCAGCCATTCAACCAATCAAAGCGTAATATGCTAATGATATGCTGAGGCCGCTCAACCACTCACTACGATGTTCACTGATCACCAGGGGGCAGACAGTCAACCGGTCGACCAGTCACTATGATGTGCACTGACCACAAGGGGCAGAAGGTCCTATGAGTAGGTTAGCTTGCTGCTGGGGTCTGGCTGATCAGAACTGAGCAAGATGGGCCGGACACACCCTGGAGCCCTCCCGTGGTCCCTCCCAGCTGGCCAACTTCCCATGTCTCTCCCTGGCCCCGATTGTGCACCAGTGGGTCCCTAAGCCTGGCCTGTGCCCTCTTGAGGGACCCCACAAATCCGTGCATTGGACCTCTAGTTTAAAATAAAAGTTTCCAAAGCAAAGAAATAATAAGAAAATACTATTGTATCGGTAGCACAATATAAAAACAATCCATTTTTGCAAAACAAAAAAAATTCTAACTTGTGCAAGAATACTGGAAGAAAAATGGCAAATATTATAAAAGTTTTCAATAGATTGTATGTCTGAATAATTGTTATTTTTTCTCAAATTTTCTACAACTCCATATTACTTCATATAAAAAAATTTTAACCCTCCTTGACCCTCTCATTTTCTTATCTTTAAGAGCATGTAAGTACAAGAATGAACTATTATCAAATGAACTAAAAAGAATACGAGCAACCATTTAAACTCCTATATTGCATAATAACTTACCAAAGTTTGAAATTTTCAAATTAACTCCTATTAATAACACACAAAATAGGTAAAGTAGATACTGTCTTTGTGATTAGAAAAATTAAGAGAAACTATGCAACTTACCAAAAAAGCAAAGCTAATAGGTAACAAAGTAAAAACTCAAACGCGTTTCTAATTCCATATCTGAGCTCTTTTCCACTTTATGATTCAACCATTCTGCAAGTGCAGATAAAATACTAGGGGTCAGAAATTATGTCACTCGTTAATGTAAAGTATTTTGTCAAGAACCAAAGAAGACATTAAAGACACACCCTAAAAGTAAAGCAACTTGCAACTCCATAAAAACCTTATTTATGAATTCTGCTTAATTAAATTTGGGTTTGCAAAGAAAAGAGTAAGTAGATAATCAGGTTAGAGTAGAGAATATATAAATCAAAAATACTGTGGAAAGAATGGCAATATTTACATTAAATATGCGTAAAAACAATAAATCAGGATTATCCATATATGGAGAACCAAATGATGTTTAGAAACATTTTAGACAATTAAGTATCTAAATTAGATAAGGTAATAGTTGCGTAAGGTGTTTTACACAATATAACTCAAATATATCCATACTAGGGGCCCAGTGCATGAATTCGTGCATCTTGAAAGGAACTGTGGGCCATGAGGCTGCGGTGGGCACAGGGGAGGGTCTCGGCCCATCCTCTGCGCCCCCACCCAGCCCCTCCCGCCGCGGCCCTGGTCCCCTGTCTGCCAGCAGCCCTGTTCCCATCACCACCACGCCCCATGTGCTGACAGTGCCGGTCCCACTCACACCCACTGACTGCACAGAGGGATTGGGGTCAGCGCCAGGAGTGGGTGTGAGCGGGGCCAAGATGTCAGTGAGTGGGAGTGGCAGCTGCTGCCCTGATTGCCCCTTAGGAGCAGAGGGAGGTGGAGAAACCCTCAGGGGCGATCAGGGCCAGCAGCCACTGCTCGCACCCGCTGATGGCGCTGAGCGATTGGGACCAGGTGCCAGGCACCAGCAGTGGGTGCGAGAGGCAGCTGCTGGCCCTGATCATCCCTCAGGAGCAGGGAGAGGTGAAGAAGCCGTGAGGGGCAATTGAGGCCGGTGCCTGGCACCAGCAGCAGATTTGAGCAGCTGGCGGGACTACGGTGCGCGGGAGCAAAGAATTTTCAGTAACCACCAGAGGCTTGCCCCGATGACAGTGGCCGGCACCCCACTTTGGTCTGGCACCCCCCACTCACCTGCTCCACCATCCCGCTGTGGCCAACACCTGCCATGTTCCACGCTCTGCATTACACCTGCCTTATTTCTAAAGAGATGAGTTGTAAGCAGCTCTCTTAGAGAATCACTGACAGACACTATCCTATACAATAAAAAGTTAATATGCAAATTGTTCCCTCAACCTGGAGTTCAACCAGGAGTTCGACCAGGGGGCGGGGCCAGCCCACCAACTGCCCACGACACCTTCCTCCAGTCGGTCATGGCCCCTCCCCCTGGCCAGCCATGCCCCCTATTTGTCCCCCCACCCTGATCAGTGGTGGGGTCGGCCAGCCAACCTCCCATATTTCTTCCCCCTGGCCAGCTTGGCCTGATCGGGGAAGGCCGGCCATACCCCACCCATGCACAAATTCATGCACCGGGCCTCTAGTGTATTATAAATGATTTATTATATATAATCAGTAATTCATAGGTTAAGACCCTTCTCAAGGAGTTTATAGTCTACGCAGAGGGAATGTACACATAGCAGAATATGGTAAATCCTATAAGAAAATTATAAACAGGGTCCAAAATGAAATTATTCTCAATTGAGGGCCATAAAGAAGTTTCACTTTTTCTGAGAACAAAATAAATAATTTTCAAAAAGCAAAGATAAAATACGTAAAAGGCTCTCTAGGGTGGTGAAAGATGCAAGGCTTAGGAAAGATCTTCCTATGTGTTTTGCATCCTCTTCTACCTTCTTTATTGCTAAAACCTCTCCACTGATCTTGCATATCATCCACAGCTGAAGCAAACCACACAAACCTAGAGATCTTAACAGGGAAAAGTCAACTGAAAGAAAAAAAACAAACACTGAGCACATATTCAAAAGCAATTTTAATAGGAAGACCTGAGCCAGAGGACAATTAAAAAGGAAACATCATTTGCTCTGGCAATTATGAATCTTAGAAACAATGATGTGCCAACAATGTTAGTTAATAATTTAATATTTTAACCTTTTGAAGGCAAAAATCATATTTTGTTTGTAAACATCCGGTTTCTAATATAAGAGTGAACAAGTAACAGAAGTTAATTGACTTAATGACTTCCTTTTGATGTGTCCATGTCCTTACTATCTACTGCAATAAAATTTGATAAAATCCTTGGATAATTAAATAGTTTATAATTTACCTTGGAATATAAATGGTAAATATTTTTTAACTTTTTGAAAGAAGACAAATCTTAACAGGAAATTCTACCAGAATGGCAACACTCCCATCCACTTACTTTAAGGATCCCCAAGAAAAAAATTTGGCTAGAATATTTAACTTGGACTTCAAGAACAAGCAAATTTAATGTAATTTAGACAAAGCTTTCATAAAATTCTCAAATTTAACTAGAGGATATAAAAAATATTAACACTGTGAGTTTGGTTTTAATATCAGATATTTATATTTCTTTTAAATCTCTAATTCTTTGAAAAGGATTATGGACACTTTCCCACTTCAAATTTTTGTCTAAGAGATCCTCTTAGATCCTACCATGTTCTGAATAAAGATATGCTTATTTGGGGAGGGTGGCTGTATTATGAATATAGTTATGGATATATTGCTATGTTTTAATAAACTAATCTTGCAGGTAGGAATTCTGCTGAAACAACTGTACTAAATCATAATGAAGCCAATCCATAATACCAATGACAACTGTATTCAGGATCGTAGTAATAACACTGAACTTCTCCTCAAAAACAATTCACAATTCCAAATGCCACTCCCTACACCTCATAGCTCTCCATTCCACAACTAAAAAATTATCTGGTTTTAGCTTTTTTATTTCTTCCCTCCATTAATGTTGAAAAGCAACTTATACATAAAGTCAAATTTTGAAATCACCAGTTATAAGTATTGCATTTAACTGCTTCTGTGAGTTTTTTTAAAGATATTTTCATTGATTTTTAGAGAAAAGGAGAGGGAGAAGGAGAAAGAGAGGGGGAAGTGGAGGGGGAGGGGGAAGGGGGGAGAGTGAGAGAGAGAGAAACATCAATGAGAGCAAAACTCTATTGGCTGTCTCATGCATACTCCACACTGGGAATCATGTCCACAACTGAGCATGTGCCCCAACCAGAATCCAACCAGCAACCTTTTAGTGCATGGGATGATGCCCAACTAACCAAGCCACACTGGCCCGGGCATAACTGCTTCTGCATGTTAACTATTAAAATGAAAATATTTTAAATTAGTTGAAATATTACAAAAATGTTGTATATATTATAATAAATATTCATAATTACATAATTAAAAAATTCTAAAATAGCAAGAGTTTTATTTATACATATAGATGTTTGATAATTAGCTATACTATTAATGTCTATGGAAACTCAGTTTAATCTAAATTGTCAGATGTTCATTTGGGATCACTGACTGTCTTTCATATGTAATCATAAATCAGATTACCTCATTACCTCAAAGTGAAACTTCAAAAAAGTTCACTATTTTTCTTTTTTTCCCTTTTTTTTTTATCCTCACCCAAGGATATTTTTCCATTGAATTTTAGGGAGAGTGGAAGAGAGAGGGAAAGACAGAAAGAAACACTGATGTGAGGGAAACACATGGATTGGTTGCCTCCTGGGTCAGGGGCCCGGGTCGGGGAGGACCCTGCAATCAAGGTATGTGCCCTTAACAGGAATGGAACCTGGGATCCTTTGGTCCGCAGGCCGACACTCTATCCACTAAACAAACCAGCTAGAGACAAAAAGTTCACTATTTTTCAACTTCAACCAGAAGTTATTTACTTTAAACCTGTTTGGTTCTTTTCTTAAGTACAGACTTAGTTACTAGCTTTCACATGTTAGGTACATTTCTTATCTGGTGACTATAACCATATCTGAATATTAAAGGAAAATATAAATAATATTATCTTTGCTATGTAAATTAGAAATGCCTTTGGGATAAAACAAGGCCTCCAGGTATTTTCAAATAAGCAGATGCAGAAGTATATTTCTTGTTCAGTTTACTTTCCAACTACTTTAAATACTGTTAATCTCAGCATTGTTTATATATAATTATGTCTAGTTCATTTTCCTTTGAAACATTTTGATGAGAACGTAAAAATTTACCAAAGGAATTACTAAAAACAGTAAGTAAGGCTTTATCAATGTTACTGAGTGGCGGAAGATTATTGGTGGTGCCGCATGTGAACATTTTAAAGTGACCTTACTACTATTTATTGCTTGGGATTCTATTTAAACATCTACATGCCTTTCCTTATTTTTCTTTAAAAACAAACATTTGTTCCTAAGGTAGTTTTTAATGCTATAAGATAGTTTAATACGTAGCAAAACTCTACCGTCTTACTCAATGAGTTTTTATGGTCACCTTTTTCTTTACGGTTTATATTCTCCTAAATAATCTTATAAAATGAAAATTTGTTTTAAAAAAACGAGGGCTACTTCGTGATACTTCCATATGGCATGTGCTTGCCATTCACGAGTATAATATTATTTATATTTACTGGGAATTTTTAAAACTCTTTCGTTTGTTTATTAATTATACATTCATTACTACCCCCACCCACAAAAAAGTAAATGGTAATTCCCAATGGCAGGATTTGAAGGCCTACACTTAACTTTTAGAATTCTGGGATATTACTGTCCACACACATGATACTTTGAAGACAAAGATACTCCAGTAACAACTAATAACCTTTCACTTGACTTTATGAGTAACTACATCAATTTTATAGATGTTAGACCTAACCTAACTGGGACCCTCCCATTGTAATTCACATAATTATATTCAACTGAATAAAGCTCTAGGTCAGATATGGCAGATAGGATTTCTCAGCTGCACAAAATCCTATCAGACGGCTGACTGGAAATCTGTTTTAATCTAGGACTCAACAGGAAAGAGCATTATGAATAATCAGTAAAAATTACTATGGCATGGAAGGGGAAAAATGTTCACAGAACAGCCATGTTTTTCCAAATTGTTTAAACCGTACTCTGAATAATGGATTCCAAAAATGTTATATTACTCAATTCAATTAACTCTCAAATACAGTGTCAAAATAAAGTTGTTATTTAAAAAGAAGATCATCTTCCACTCAGGAAAAAAGACTACTTTTCTCACTGACTCCCTCAAACTACAACTAAAAACCATGGGCACTGTATATAAAACAAACTTGCCCTAACCGGTTTGGCTCAGTGGATAGAGGGTCAGCCTGCGGACTTAAGGGTCCCGGGTTCGATTCCGGTCAAGGGCATGTACCTTGGTTGCAGGCACATCCCCAGTAGGGTGTGTGCAAGAGGCAGCTGGTCGATGTTTCTCTCTCATTGATGTTTCCAACTCTCTATCCCTCTCCCTTCCTCTCTCTAAAAAATCAATAAAATATATTTAAAAAGAAGAAAAAAAACTCAAGGGAACTCTGAAGGTGGAGAAAAAGGGCAGACTGGCTAGGAGTCTTGGAACCCAAGGAATAACAGTGATGAGCTGCCAGGATTTTCTTTTTGCCTCATATATCCCAGACTTAAAGCAGAAAAGTCAACAACTAATAAGCACAATAAGAAAAAAAATCAGGAAAAGCCTATTCTCTAGCCAAAGGACCAGAAAAAGGGAACCTAAAAAAAAAATGTGGACCCACTCCACCCACACCAGCAAGGCTATAATAAGGCTCCCCACGTCCCCTTCACTGGGGCAGTGTTGAAGGTGGCTGGTGGGGAGTCAGAACTTTCACTCCTACCCAGTAGTAATGAGATTACTCTCTCCATGCTGTCAGTGAAGGTCACATGAAAAGCCACTCCTTCCTACCGACCAGGATGTGTCAATGGAGGCCTAGTAGAAATTAATAATGCAATATCTGAAATTAAGAATACACTAGGAGGAATCAACAGCAGGTTAGATGAAGTAAAGCAGTGGTCGCCAACTGGTTGTCCGTCCATGAGGTCCGAAAAGTTGGTGACCACTGAAGTAGAGGATTGATTTAGAGATTTGGAAGAAAGGTAGCAATCACAGCAAAAAAGAAAAAAGAATTTCTAAAGGAGTTCAAAATAGACTCATAATGACAGTTAAACTCAAATATTTATAGAAAATCATTTTCTATGAATAAATTCATCAGGAAAATACATATAAACAAATGTTTCTATTTGTATTCTATTAGAAAAATAAAATTTTAATATATTTTTCTTGATTTCATAGAGGAAGGGAGAGGGAGAAAGGGAAACATTAATGATGAGAGAGAATCATAGAGCAGCTGCCTCCTGCACACCCCACAATAGGGATCGATCCCACAAACCGAGCATGAGCCCTGACCAGGAATTGAACCATGACCTCCTGGTTCATAGGTTGAGACTCAACCACTAAGGAACACTGGCTGGGCTCAAAATCTTATTTTTAATAACATAAACTTCTACTTAGAATTATTGGAAACTCATTTTACATCTTTTTTCCAAAAATCAAGAAAATAAATAATTACATTAATATGAATATACTTATCATAATACTTAGCAAACTCCATTATAAATTGTCTCTTTCTGCAAATGTTTTCTGACCAGACAATATTCTTTAACAGCTAAGCACAGAGCTATCTTTCTCTAACTTTTAGCAGTGTCAGACACGCAAATGATACTCAGCTGAGATTTTTAAATAAGCAAATGTCATAAGGATATCTGTTTTAATAATGGCCATGCATTTCTGAATCTCACATTCTGGTTTCCATGCAACATTTGCCATCTCCTAGGCATCCACTCCAAAAGGTAATAACTTTCCCCTCAATATCCATTTAAAAGGTTTTAGTAATTTCCATTGGTTGCCTTTAACCTAAATTTTATAAATTATTTTCTTTGGTGCCTTATGTCTTGTTTTACCATAAAGTGAAGATGTAAAACAGAACTGATGTTTGAAAAATAAATCAATAAGATGTTCAGAGGTAAGATGCTAAGAACCTTGATAGTGGGTATGGAAGTTAAGCACACAGAGGAATTACTTTAAGTGACACTGAGAAAGAGACAGTAACTGAACTTGGGAATTGATTTTCTGTTCAAAAACAGACCAAAAGATATCAAAGATTACCCTCAAGATGTGAAATTTAACGAAAAGTAAGAAAATGGCAAGCCTGTGGAAGTGAAAAAGTTATGTAGTGAAAAAACTCAAAGGAGAAGCCAATAATTTCTAAAAATAAAACACTAGAGAACCAAGTTGGCGGCATAAGGTACAAACCCGTAAGTGCCGCTCCCCACAACAACATTAAAACCACAACTATAAGACAAAACAGCTATCATCCAGAACCATGGGAAAGCTGACTGAGTGGAAGTTCTACAACTAGAAGGAAAGAAAAAAGCACATTGAGACCAAGTAGGAGGGGAGAGGCACCAAGAACAGAGGTACAGGGGTGCGCGCAAGGCTGCTGCACCTTGGTGCACAGTTTTTTCCAATCGGAAGGGGACAAGCTCTGAACTCATTTATGGCGAGATGCTGGGGTCACAGGCTCCTTTGGGGAGAAACAGGACTGTCTTGCAGCGGGTCGGAAAGTGAAGGTGACTGTCTCACAGAGCTGCTTGCAGGGATCATTGTTACTGTAGGGGTGCGCAGCACGGCACTCGGGGAGTCTCAGAGTTGGAGTTGCGGGGGGGTCTCTGACGACAGCATTGCTGTTTTCCCCCCAAGCTGGGAACTCTCTGAGACCCCGCCCCACTACATCCCCTCCCAAGCTGTGCTCAGCAGCACAAAGGAGGCACCTGCGCTTTTGTGGCCTAACAAACTGCAGTGAATCAGAGAGCTCCAAAACTTCCAAACTCCAAACAGAGGAGAAATCTGTTGATATTGCTGTAGCCCCTGCTGGGTGGACCCACACAGTGGTTGACTTGGAGATCCAGGAGCCAGGGTACTCCGAGTCAGATACTAGATTTCAACTCCTCACACCTATAAGGGACAAACTCAAGAAGCAGACTCAGTGAGCACCAAAGACCCACTGAAGCAAGTCCTACCGCATAAGGGTGTCTCCAGCACAGCAGTTCTTCTTATAGACACAGTGGCTCCTCTCAGTCAGCCAAAAATGCAAAGACAAAGAAACATGTCACAAATGAAAGAAATGGAGGAAGCAAACTAATTGAGGACATAGAGTTCAGAACCACAGTTATAAGGTTACTCAAGAATCTTCTACAAACCTCCGAGGAACTTAGTGAGACCTTCAAGAATCTTAATGAGAATGCCAAAAAAATGGAAAAGGATCAGTCAGAAATTAAACATACACTGACTGAAATAAAGAATAATATACAGAGATCCAACAGCAGACAAGAGGATCCCAAGAACCAAATCAAAGATCTGAAATACGAAGAAGCAAAAAACACCTATCAGGAAAAGCAAAACGAAAAAAGAATCCAAACATATGAAGATAGTGTAAGGAGCCTCTGGGACAACTTCAAACGTACCAACATCTGAATTATTGGGGTGCCAGAAGAAGAGAGAGAGCAAGATACTGAAAGCCTATTTGAAAAAATAATGACAGAAAACTTCCCCTACCTGATGAAAGAAGTAGACTTAAAAGTCCAGGAAGCGGCAGAGAACCCCAAACAAAAGGACTCCAAAGAGGACCACACCAAGACACATCATAATTAAAATGCCAAGGGCTAAAGACAAAGAGAGAATCTTAAAAGCAGCAGGAGAAAAACAGTTACCTACAAGGGAATACCCATACGACTGTCAGCTGATTTCTCAACAGAAACCATGCAGGCCAGAAGGGAGTGGCAAGAAATATTCAAAGTGATGAATGCCAAGAACCTACAACCAAGATTACTTTATCCAGCAAAGCTATCATTCAGAATTAAAGGTCAGATAAAGAGCTTCACAGATAAGGAAAAGCTAAAGGAGTTCATCACCACCAAACCAGGATTATATGAAATGCTGAAGGATATTCTTTAATGGATAAATACCACATGATCTCACTCATTTGTGGAATATAATGAACAACATAAACTGATGAACAAGGACTGATCCAGAGACGGAGAGGCATTGATTGGACTGTCGGGCCCTGGAGGGAAGGTAGGGGAGGATGGGGGTAAGGGGGAGAGATCAACCAAAGGACTTATATGCAAGCATATAGGCCTAACCAATGGACATGGACAACAGGGGTGGGGTGAGGGCATGAGCAGGGGTGGGGGGGATAGGGGGGGTGGTAGGGGATAACATGGGGATAAGGACACAGATGTAATATCTTAATCAATAAAAATATATAAATAAATAAATAAATAAATAAATAAATAAATAAATATAAAATACTAAACTTGTAGGGCACCATATAATATGAAATAGAAATGCCATAGGCAATGGATACAGAAAGTATAAAAAAAAAGGATATAAAATGGCTCTTAGACTTCATTTATGCATAAAAATGAAATGACAACTATTTCAAAATTTCATTTTTTCCTTTCAGATAAGCAAAGATCAGAACATCAGAAAACAACGTGATGGCTAGAATTTAGGGAAAAGAAGCGCCTTCTTACATTCCTACTAGAAATATAAACTGGAATAATAATTTGGCACCACATATCACAATTACAATTGTATATATCTTTTGATCCAGTGTAGAAGTAATCTATTGCTAGACAACAAATTATCAAAAAATCAAGATGCTTAAAACAACAAATATTGGGAGATCTCCTTCTGGCATGACCATGTGAGGAGCTTTGCTGACCCACTCTCAGGTGAAAATGGTGAACACTATAGCCTGTGCAAATGGTCCCAAAGGCAAACAGCAAATGAAGAAACCTATTCAGCAAAAATCATAAAAAAAATCTGTAAGAAAGCCAAGTGTTTATATGGTAGTCAATAAGATAGACATGAGCAGAGCAACATCTAAGTCTCAGTTATACTTCAGCAGCAGGCCCAGAAAAGCAACAAAACCAGACAAGCAATGCCATGGCTGACCTCAGGATAATGACGCCACCCCTACCTGGGCACCAACCAATCAGTGAAGACCACAAAGAACACAGCTGGAAAACTGCTGAATATTCTATTAAGATCTTCCTCTGTGACCTCCCCTAAAATCTCCATCCTTAAAACCCTTAGGACAGAGGACCCAGCCTGCTCTCTCTAGGGAGCATGCCCATGTCTTTCCCGTTCCCTTCCTCCTCCCCTGAGCCCATCCCCTTGACCTTCCTCACTTCACCTCGACCTTCTTCACTTCTAAGCTCCAAAGGCCCTTCCTTTGCCTCTATAACTTGTTTCCTAAGCCCATTTCTTCTACAGATTACTTCTACCTCTGTGATTTTTCTAAATAAATGTTTTCTTACAGTGTGAGTCTTGGCTCTGAATTATTTCCTGGTCAGAACTCAAGTACAGTAGGTCCTCCAGTTACATCGGAGATCCGTTCCTACTGTGTCATAACCCACCTACATAAGCACCTACATCACTCACATGGAGCACATACACAGCAGTAATGAAGTGAAACAGTAAAAAAAATTTAAAAGAAAGATAACAATTCCTGACCTTTACTTGTGGTAAATAAATAATAAAAAAACATAAAGCACATATGTACATACATCGAAATGATGAACTTTTTTTTTATATATAAATAAATGAGAGATGGCAACATAACCACAAAACAATGTCGTAACCCGGGGACTGTCTGTACCAAGGTTGCTGAACTCAGGTCTGGTCTGACCCCACCAGTCTAACACTGCAGCCATTCTCACTGCTGCCAACACTTAAGGTATCTGAACCAAGACAATTTCCCTTCCTCAGCAAGGTGAAGAGTCCACCCCAGAATGCTGAAGAGCAAAGGGCTCCTCCATCTCCCCCAAGTTCCAAGTAGGAGAGCTTCTTTTCCCCAGGAGCAAGACATCAGCATTTTTCATCCTGCCCCCAGCTAATTGTTGCTGAGGCCAAGTCCTAGTCAAATGCAACTGAGAGATGAGTCCATTTTTCTGCCCAATCACCATTTGTAAAATAAAAGGTTCTACCTTGGGCACTGAGCACTGAAGACCCAAACTCCCTTGCCCAGCTTATGACAGCAGTGGTTCCACAACAACTGAGGCAAGCCAAGAGAAACTAAGGCTGCTGTCTCCCCTCCACCAAGCAATCAGTTCCTAGAGTGGTGGTGTCACTCAGAGAGAAACATGATATTGTCCATACTCTCAGCTCCTGAGGACTGGCTCCTATTTTGCCTGGTATGGAAAAGAGGGTAGAGAAGCAAAGTAAAATATACAGGTCTTAATCTCTTCCCAAAGGGATTTGACTTCATTTACAACACATTGTTGAGAAGTTCAAGCCTAGAGGCATTCTCATGAACAGTGTAGTTTATGGTGAAAGGTAGTTTGGTAGGAAAGTCAAGATATATGCTAAACTGTAGGCCTGCTAGTTTGCAAGAGAGAAACGAGGAATAAGACAGCTAGGAGAAGCACTTAAAGCGTTTGGAAAAATGTCAAACACTGACTCAGAAACTTCACAGGAGCCGCACCGAATTAGTTTGTAGAGTAACTTATACCCTAAGGCAGCCGTTCTCAATCTGTGGGTTGCCAACCTGTGGGTCACGACCCCTTTGGGGGTCGAAGGAACCTTTCACAGGGGTTGCCTAAGACCATCTGAAAACGCATATTGAATATATAATTACATATTGTTTTCGTAATTAATCACTATGCTTTAATTATGTTCAATTTGTAACAATGAAAATACATACTGCATATCAGAAATTTACATTACGATTCATAACAGTAGCAAAATTAGTTATGAAGTAGCAACAAAAATAATTTTATGGTTGGGGGTGACCACATCATGAGGAACTGTATTAAAGAGTCGCGGCATTAGGAAGGTTGAGAACCACTGTTTATATATGTGTTTTCCGATGGTCTTAGTGGTCTTAGGCGACCCCTGTGAAAGGGTTGTTGAAAGGGTTGTTCGACCCCCAAAGGAGTCGAGACCCACAGGTTGGCGACCCACAGGTTGAGAACCACTGCCCTAAGGCATTACTGAAAACAATTGAACAATCAACCACCAATTAGTGACATTTAACAGCTGGGTGTGGTCAAGGAAAGATAACAGGAAAGTCCTACCAAAATCTCTGTCATCTGGACATAGACTTTAATTAATCCAGCCAGTCACCAATCAAAAAAATCTGGAGGAAATGGGTAGGAAAGGTCAATAACCAGATTTGCTACAATATAATATCTCAAATGTCCACTTTCTAACAAAAAAATTGTAAGTCATGCAAAGAAACAGAAAAGTATAATCCATAAACTGGGAGTGTGACATGTTGGATTTATCAAAAAAACTTCAAAATAACCTTTATAAATATGTTCACAAAACTAAAGGAAGCCATAGTTTTAAAATTAAAGAAAGGTATAATGACAATGTTGCAACAAAGACCAAAAAGGAGATAGAAATTATAAGAAGCACCAAGTGATCACAGACAGTAATTTGATTTCACACAAAAAAGAAAAGAACACTAGTAAATTATAATAAAATATAGTTTAAAAGCATGTTTTTCTACTTTCTTCTCTTCACCAATTTGAAAAGCAACTACTTAAAATAATATATACACAAAGAATTGATGGGCTTAAATTACATGACAAATATGTGCATAACATAATTATCAATAACAGCACAAATGAGGTGGATGATAGCCAAGTTTTATTGGGCTAAGGAAATTACAACATAACATAAAGCAATAATTATAAAAATGCATTGTTCAGTTTGTAACATTAACATATTTAATATGTATAACAGCAATAGCAAAGGAAGAGACATAAGGGAATATAGCTGTACTTCAGTAATATTTCTATATGTCAATGGAAATAAGCTTAGAAAAATAGGAAGCTGATTCTGTTAAAATATCTTAGAGAGCAGACACACACAGACATGCATGAACATATATACACACACAACCACTAAAAAATCAGTGAAAAAAATTATTAAAGAAATTTTAATACTACAACAGAAAATATTCACTGAATGCAAAAGATAGTAGTAAAGAAGGGACTACAGGAACAAAAAAGACATTATATATATAGAAGACAAAAACTGACATGGCAGAGATAAATTCAACCATATCAATAATAACATTTAAAGGTAAATAGATTAAACAATCCAACCAAAAGGCAGAGATTGTCAGACTGAATTAAAAAAAAAAAAAAAAACATGATCCAAAAAATACACTGTCTATGTAAGACATACTTTAGATTCAAGAACTCAAATACATTGAAAGTAAAGTATAGAAAAAGACATATAATGATAAGAGTCAATCCATCAGGAAGATATCCTATCTAATAAAAGAGAAACATGGTAATTAATGTACGACTGCTACCCTTCCCATTGGCTAATCAGGGCGATATGCAAATTAACTGCCAGCCAAGATGGCGGCCGGCAGCCAGGCAGCTAGAAGCGAACACGAGGCTTGCTTGCTTCAGTGACGGAGGACTCCAACATTCCCCGCCTGCCGCTGCCGGCCTCTGAGCTGCAACTCTAAGCAACTATGTTACAAATATAGAAGCTAAACCAGCTGTGGGCAAACTACGGCCCGCGGGCCGGATCCGGCCTGTTTGGCTGTTCTATCCGGCCCGCGGAGCCGAAAGAGCAGAAGGTTCTCTTGCTCTCCCCTCCGCTCCTTCACCAGCAGCAGTGTGAACATGGCAACGTCGGGAAACACGGCCACAGCTCCTTCTTCTGAGTCCAGTTTAAGAACTCATTGTGGCCCTCGAGTCAAGAAGTTTGCCCACCCCTGAGCTAAACAAAACCCCAGAAACCTGCTTTAGTCGCCTGGCTTCAGCCAGCAGGATGGCAACATTGTTTCAAATACAGAAGGTAAATAAAGGTCAGGAACCTGCTTTCAGCAGCAGAGGCCTAAGAGCTGGAGCCTCAGAGCTAAAGCTGGCCCAGAATAAAAAGAAAAAAAGAAAAAAAGGAGCAGTTGGGAGCTTCAGTAACCCGCCAGCCTGAAAACAGCCATCATCCCCTCACCCAGGCTGGCCAGGCACCCCAGTGGGGACCCCCACCCTGATCCAGGACACCCTTCAGGGCAAAGCAGCCAGCCCCCACCCGTGCACCAGGCCTCTATCCTATATAGTAAAAGGGTAATATGCCTCCCAGCACCGGGATAAGCGGAGCAGCGAGGCCTCCCTGCACTGGGATCAGCATGACAGGGGGCAGCGCCCAAACCCCTGATCGCCCAGCGGCTCTGTGTGTGACAGGGGGCGGGGCCAAACCTCCCTATCCGCCCTGCTCTGTTCGTGACAGGGGAAGGCACCCCAACCCCCTGATCAGCCCTGCCCTGTGCCTGATAGGGTGGAGCTCCCCAACCCCCTGATCGCCCTGTGGCTCTGTGTGTGACAGGGTGCGGCGCCCCAACCCCCTGATTGGCCCTGCTATGTGTGTGACAGGGTGCGGCGCCCCAAGCCCCTGATCCGCCCTGCTCTGTGCATAACAGGGGGGAGCTCCCCATCCCCCTGATGGGCCCTGCTCTGTGCGTGACAGGGGGGAGCTCCCCAACCCCCTGATCAACCCTGCTCTGTGCGTGACAGGGTACGGAGCCCCAACCCCCCTGATGGGCCCTGCTCTGTGAGTGACAGGGGGCAGCGCCCCAACCCCCCGATTGGCCCTGCTCTGTGCATGACAGAGGGTGGCGCCGCAACCTCCCCATCGACCCTGCCTTGAGTGTGACAGGGGGCGGTGCCCCAACCCCCCAATCAGCCCTACCCTGAGCGTGACTGAGGGTGGCATCGCAACCTCCCAATCCGCCCTGCTCTGTGCATGACAGGCGGCGCCCCAACTCCCCAATCAGCCCTGCTCTAAGCCTGACCAGGGGCTGCACCTAGGGATTGGGCCTGCCCTCTGCCACCCGGGAGCAGGCCTAAGCCAGAAGGTTGTTACCTCCTGATGGGTCCCAGACTGGGAGAAGGCACAGGCCAGGCTGAGGGGCCCCCCACTTCCCCCCAAGTGCACAAATTTTTGTGCACCGGGCCTCTAGTCTATATATATAAAAGCCCAGCGACCAGAACAGCAGAATGACCAGAACGACCTGTGGCTATGATGCACACTGTGGCAGCCAACCAGCCTGATCCGGTCCCTGATCCACACCTGCCCCTCCGGCCAGCCAGGCCCCCGATCGGCCTCCAACACCCAGGTCAGGGTGAGGCCAGCTGGCCAACCTGCCATATCTCCTCCCCTGATTGGCCTGATCTGATCGGGCCCGACTAGGGTGGCCTAGCCAAACCCCACCCATGCACAAATTCATGCACCGGGCCTCTAGTAGTAATTATAAACATATATGTACCTAATAAACACAGGACCAAAATACATGAAGCAAAAATGACAGAAATGAAAATAGAAATGGACAACTCAATTACAATAGTTGAAGACTTCAATAGCCTACACTGATGATTAATTTTATGTGGAAACCTGGAGGGTGTTTTTGTATATGATGACCATTTAAACTAGTGAATCTGAGTAAGCAGAATGTCCTCCATAATATAAGTGGGCCTCATCCAATGAGTGAAGACCTGAATAGAAAAGACCAGCCTCCATGAACAAGAAATTTTCCTTCAGTCTTTATCTGCATCATCAACTCTCCTGAGTCTCAAATGTGCCAGTCTACACTGCAGGTATGAACTTAACAGCCACCATAATTAAGTAATAAAATGTTTTTTAAATAATTATCTTTTTTTTAGGAGTTCAGGTAGAGGAGAGCTTTTTTATTTATTTATTTTTTTAAGCCCCAAGAATCAAGATGACTAATTAAGGAACCATTTACCAGAAAGCTGGGTTTCCCACTCATCCATGTTCAGAAGAGCTAACGGTAGTATTTTCCTACAACAAATGGCTGAGGATTACTTTCAAAACAACCATTTTCCTAATAACAGTTATCAGTAGGTTTAGAAAGCTATTGGTCCAAATTCATAAGCCAAAGGGCCATTATAAAAATGAACTACAACAATGGAATTACCTGGAAAGCTTATTTTTTTAAAAAAAACTCCTAGATCTCATCTCTAGAGATTCAGTAGATGAGGGGAAAGACTCAGAGATCCACATTTAGGTAAATTCTCTAATATCTTATTCACAGTTAATTGTTACAGTAAACTTTGAGAATCTTTACTGTAAAGCAGTAATTCCAGAATTTTTCATTACATATCTATCTTATCAGCAAAAGGCTTTTGAGTGCCTACTCCCAATATATATACATTTATTTATAAATTGTATAATATTTATATATATACATATATATATTTATACACACACACACACACACACATACCTTTATATAAATAAAGATTGTATATTTTATATGAGAGGCCTGGTGCATGAAATTCGTGCACAGGGGCTGGGAGGTTCCTCAGCCCGGCCTGTGCCCTCTCCCAATCCAGGATCCCTCCGGGGATGTCCGACTGCTGGTTTAGAAGTTAGAGAAAAACCTTGTGAGAGAAAAACAAAACAAAACAAAACAAAACAGAGGCCAAGCCAGCGAGGGTGAGTTCTGAGGAGCTAGGATTAACTTCCTCCTTAAAGATTTGCCAGGCCAGGGAAGAGGGGAGGAAGGAGTGAGTGTGTGTGTCTGTCTGTAAGAGAGAGAGAGAGAGAGAGAGAGAGAGAGAGAGAGAGAGAGAGAGAGACATCCCCCTCCAAAGACTCCAGACTCTTTTGTTTCAAAGCACAAAACTTTGCTTTCCCCACGTTTATCGCATGTTTAAACACAAACCATCGTGTACTTCAAGCAACGTGTATTAGGGAAGGAGAATGCAGCCTTAAAGCAAAGGGTGGGGTGTCAGAAGTGGGTAACTCCTCTGGTCCTCCCAACTGAAGCTCCTCTAGGACCTGCCTCTTTTCAAATCCACATTTATCTCTTGGCGCGTAGGAGGTTAGGGAGCCAGAATTACCCTGGGAGGGGAAGGTTAGGGGGACTGCATCTGTGGTATTCACCCCAAGTTTCATTTCCTCACCCTCCTGGGTTGCTTTCCACCCCAACACTGATCCAGTTAATGGGGTCGGAGGTCTGCAGCTGGACACTTCCAGGCGGAGAGCGTGCTGGGGGCCAGGTGATCCAGCTCCCAGGCCCCTGCGTCCACGCCCCACCCCCGCCAGCTTCCTGCCTACGGGCAGTGGCTCAGGGTGTTCCACCCTGCTGTGCACCAGACTCAATCCGAGTGGGTGTGGGAAGAGATTGGGCAACTCCACGGCAGGCGGCTCCGTGGCTAGCGCCTTTGAATTGAGTGCCACTGGGGGGAAAAGAAAAGCCTCCCCAGAAAGACGTTTTTCAAAAGCTTTCCTTGCCCCAGCTGCCAGCAGCTAGCCCCACCCCCGCCCACACCCGCCTTGACCTGGCGCCACCCGCATCCACCGCCACCCACCCTCCGTTCCCCATTCCCCTTAGGCGATCTGGGGAGGGAGGGGCCAGGAGGTTGGCCAGCAGGCCCCAATCAGGTGATCAGAATGGTCAGTGTGCATCATAGTGACCAGTCATTCTGGTCATTCTGCCATAAGGGTCACTGGGCTTTTATAGATAGATGAAAAATAGAAATATTAAATGATGAGAACAATGACCTAAAAATATTTTAATATTTGCTTCTGTCACAACCAAGAGTAAAGTGAAAATTAAAGAATAGCTTTGGAAAGTTAAAAAATATAACAAATTAGCAAGTTTAAAAATATATAAAAATAAAAAAGAGGAAGATAAAGAAAGAATAGCAGAAATGACAACTGAAGTGCCAAGAATATATCTCCTCAAAGGCTTATTCTGCTAAAAAAACAGAGTGGGCAGAGTGATCACATTTTATCTCAAGGATGATTGAGGAAGTTACAAGGGTATGTTAACAAAAGACTTTATTCTGATTATCATAAGAGAAATCTGATTGATGAATTAGACATACCAGCAACAGGAGGAGAAACTGATTACACTATTTTAAGAGTTCACAATAATCAAGGACAGTGAAATTAAACATTGATATATATCACAGATTTTAAAAAGTTGAATGCCAGCAATAGTCGAATGATCCCAGGGCAAGTGACTCCAAATGTAAATGCAGTTCAAATTATCAAAAATAATATTCAGGTTACATAATCATGACTCCAATAAAGAAAAAGAAAAATGCATCCATATGCTTAGCTTCTCATTTAGGAAATGTAATGGAATTCATTTAATAGGAAAGCAAGTTTTTAATTGCTCTGCTAAGTGTCATGGGAGGACTGTCTATCAAATGTTTGATAAGGAGTACCTAACATCACTCTGCTGTTTCTAATGACCAAGTAGAGGCCTAATAATCTACAGTTGAATAACGGCATCTCACACTGGATAATACAGAGTGTTAAGTGAAATCTCTCAACCTATTCCAGAATACTTACTACACTCTGGCAAGGTCATCCCAGGCTTTAAAGTAAATACTGCAATTATCTTAGGGGAAAATGGCGCATGACTAGGAAGATGTCAAGAAGAGCAATCTAAGAGTAAGAAGCCAAACAACAGGGACTTCTCCAATTTTTAAAGTTGAGCTGTAATAGCTCATATCTCTATTTCTTTCTTTCTTTCTTTCTCTCTCTCTCTCTCTCTCTCTCTCTCTCTCTCTCTCTCTCTCTCTCTCTCTCTTTCTCTCTCTCTTTCTCTCTCTGTCACAGTTTACCCCTTTCTTGCAAACTTCCCAAATATGTCAGAATATGAGCAAGAGATATGGCTTACTTATCTGTACTACCTGGTGAACTGGCATCCCTTGAAATAAATCCAATACTTTTATCATTTGGAAATCAAATACATCTCTTTCAGTTAGCGATTTTCAACTGGTATGCTATAAGAATTTTGAAAACATGCATTACCTGACTAGTCAGAGGCACTGACCTCTTTTCCCTTAGATTTTCAAATAAAAAATGACAACAGCCAACACAATGATAGCCATCTGGTGTGAATGAATCAAAATTGTATTTTTTGACAGATGGGCAAAAAATATATTTTTTGGTGTGCCACAGAAGTTTAGTAATTAGTTTATGTGTGCCATGAGATGAAAAAGGTTGAAAATTGCCACTTTAGGGGATTAACACCAAGTTCTAATTTTCATAATGAAGAAAAACAAATTCAACAAACGAAATACTCATGAAAAAATGACTGGGGCACTTACCTTTCCACAATCAAACTGACTGTTTGTGTGATATCTGGGTTTGTCACCTGGAGACGTTTCCACAAAGACCATACAAATTCTTTATCAGCCTTAAAAAAAAAAGAAGACATTTTAAATGCATTGCTTTGTAGCTGTAATGGAGAAGACAAAATGCTACATAAAGTTAAAAATGAAAACACCATATTACTTGATTACTAGTACTATAACTATAAAATAGATTCTTAAAAAATATAGCGGGAAGCTTTCTTTTAAAAAGTTCTTGTACTGCTAACCCATATATACTTACACTATTTCTACCCTTCACATTTTAGAGTATAAACACTGAAATGCTGACTATTGTTTTTTAAATATATTTCTTTATTGATTTCAGAGAGGAAGGGAGAAGGAGAGAGAGATAGAAACATCAATGATGAGAGAGAATCATTGATCGGCTGCCTCCTGCACACCCCCTACTGGGGAATGAGCCCGCAACCCAGGTACATGCCCTCGGCCGGAATAGAACCTGGGACCCGTCCGCAGGCTGACGCTCTATCCACTGAGCCAAGCCGGCCAGGGCTGAAATGCTGACTATTAAGGTAAATTTGCTCTAAAAGGAAATGGCCCTCTAGCTATTGCTCCCTTTTCAGCAAAATTCCTTGAAAGAGCCCCTTCTGTTTCCATTTCTTTAATTCCCATTTACTCTATAACCTCCTCCAGTCAGACTTCCCTCTCACTATTATGCTAAAATCATTTCTAAAGGTCATCTATATACCCAAATCCAAATGGCAATAAACAGTTTCAGTCCATAAGGCCTTGATCAGTTGTTATCAACTGTTGACTGCTAGGAATTACTTTTGGGGAGTTTGTGTTTTCTTTAAATAGTGATGCTCTAGAGATTCTGATTTAATTTGTTTCAGGTAAGGTTCAATAATTTTTTAAAAGCTCCTGAGGTAATTCTGTGCACACAATTTTGAGAACCACTGCTCTAGGTGAACTCATTTAATCCCATGATTTTATATATCAACTCTACTCTGATGACTCTCACATTTCTCTTCCTAGCTGTCTCCTCTACCCATATCTTGAATCTTCAACTGCCTAACAATTCTACTTGAATGCCTAATAGGTATCCCAAATTTAACTTACCGAAAATAAAATGTTTGATTTCCTACCCTTTCCGAAACCTACACCTGTTTCTCAGAAAATGACACCATCTACTCATTTGTTCAAAGGCCTAGGATTCGATCTGAGTTGCTCTCTTTTCCCCATATTTCATATCCAAACCATCAGTAAATCCTATTGGCCTTAGCTACAAAATATATCCCAATTCTAATCACTTCTCAACTCTCCCATAACTATCACCCTTGTCCAAGTCAAGTCCATCTCTTGCCCAGCTCTCCACAATGGTCCCCGCCTAGCCATTTAACAAGTCAAAATCCTCCAATTGATCCCTGACAATTAGGAAAAGAATCCAAACTCTTTACCAAGACTACAAGACCCCCCATTATCTGGCCCCACATACACCTGTCCAACCTCATCTATCACTCTTTCCCTTGTTCACACTGCCTTTTTTGCTCCACCTGTACCAGAGCCTTTGTATATGTACTATCCACCAGATCTTCATGTAGATTATTCCTTCACTTCATTCAGGTCTTGGCTTAAATGTCACCTCTTCAGGAAGATTTCCCTAATTATACTTATAGCTACCAAAATTGGTAAGTCTCTGGTTAACCCCTTGACCTGTTTAATTTTTTTTTCACAGCACATTTTAAAATACTATTTTTGATTGTTTGTTCATGTTTATTTGTGTGGCAGATATCACTTATCTGTAGCTCTTTCTATCACCCATTATCCCCTCCCTATTAGTTACAGAAAACATTTTAGCTCTTTGCTGCCCAATTAAAAGACAGGCCTCACTTGCCTGTAAGCTATGTGACTATGCTCTGCCAATAAAATATAAGAAGTGTTGTTGAAAATTTTTAAATTAGTTTTATGTCTACCAATTGTGTTAGAAATATTTTTTCCAGTATGTTGTTGTTTACCTACCTTTGGGGAGAAAAGGTATTTATTTATTTATTTCATATATTCAAATTTATCCATCAATTACATTATAGCTTGTGGATTTTATGTACCATTTAGAAGACCTTTTCTACTCCAATATTAGAAATATATTTACCTATATTTACTTCTAAACTTTTATGTTTTCATTTTTTAATGCTCTAATGTTTTATCTATTCTGTGTTGTTTTTCTTTAAAGACTTCTGACAGCCTGAGTACTAGAGAGTACTATAACAATCCTTATACATCATGCATTATTTTATCCATTTAAAAGTAAGAATTCAACATTTGAGCTAAAGACAAGAAATGTCAATAAAGGGTGTGCAAAAGTAGGTTTGCAGTTTTAAGTATGCAAAAATAGTTTATTCTTATATTATTTATTAACTAGAGGCCCAATGCAAGAAATTCGTGCAAGGGGCTCGGCCCATCGCAGCCCCGGCTGCCTTGTGGCCCCACCCACTGGTCCTTCCAGAAGGTCATCCGGAAGGTCATTCTGGAAGGTTATCCTGCCATCAGGTCTAATTAGCATATTAGCTCTTCATTATATAGGATTATTGTATTATTTGCCAGACAAACTGTAAGCCTACTTTTGCCCATTCCATATATAAACATGTCATAACCTACTCAAAAAGCAATGAACATATGGAAAAAGTAAGCTAATACAACATTATGTGCTTTAATATCCCTATTTTTAAAAGGTACGTTGATGACATTACAAAATCTCTTGAAACCAATGTTAGCTATAAATATATCTTCTAGCTTGCTTCCAAACAACTTAGCAAAGATTGACATGTATTTTAATCTCAACTAAAGTACTAAGCAAGAAATAAAAATAAGAATGTAAAAAAATGTTTTCAGCATTTATAAAATAACTGAGTTACTTCAGCTTAAAAAAAGTATGACTTACTAATAAAGGACTTCGCTCTAGCAGTGAAAGTGACATAAGGAATCTATAAATATCTGTTGAGAAAATGTTTACATTTTAATTTATACTGTTTTCTTTTTGTTGTTGTTATGGTTAGTGGTTATTTTACATCTCTCCTTCAATCCCCAACAAAGAGAAAATAATAATAAATTCTCCTTAAGCTGTTTATATTATAGAGTCCAGAGAAAAAAGCCTCCTTCTGAGGAAAAGAATCCTGTAAAAACACTCTATTGTTTACAGTTTATACCCAGAAGTCATTTTGGGAAGTACTTGCTAATTTCCAAATTTCTTTATTTTAAAATTTCATTATTAATTTCTTTCTTTTATTTATGGTCAGTAACAGTATGCAGGTTTTCTTTTTTACCTAAAAATACTCAAATGCATAAGTGATACCTAGTTTGAAAGAAAAAGTTCTTTTATGAGCAATAAAATGCTATGAATGGATGTGGGACTAGTCTATGTATTAGTTTTTATGAGTGCCTCAGTTATTTAAATAGTATATCATCTTCAATGTGGATTATACTTCTAGTTGCTAAAAAGACTTCCTTTCATATACGAAAAGAAATAAAGGCTCCAGAAAACACAAAACTAGTTTTCAAACTGTTCCAGACATTATTAAAACAAGAAAACTAACCACTGCCAATAACACTCTTTATGTTTTCCTATATTTCACTTCTTTAGAACACTTAAATATTTTCTTTAAAAAAACACACAAACCTTTAAAAATTACTCATAAAATCATTACTTACAGAACTTCTACACAGAATAAAATAATTAAATTTTAAAATCCTTCTCACAGTTTATTAAACTCAGCCAATGAATGAGTTGACCAAATGCTAGGAGACTTGAGCCTAAATTATCTTAGCAGTGGATTAGCTTTGACTTTCACTTATCTGCTAGCATGGAAATATATATCCACTTTACAGATACAGACACCCAAAACTGTCTTTTTCACTGGGTTCCTAATCTACCAGCCCCCAGTTCAGTGTCTAACAACATAATAGGCCACCAATTGACCTTTACTGGAGGAATGAATTCAATAAACATATGAAATATATTTCCCATATTTAAACAAAAAATGGAAGGAGTTTAATTACAAAGTATAGTACAAAGTAGCCACTCAATAAATTATGAAAATTAACTGCATGAAAAGATTCACCTCCCAGAATAAAGATACTATCAATGATAAGGATTCTAATTATTTAATACAGTATGTTCTCAATTTTGTTTTTCTTTTTGAGTGACTGGACAGCACAGCTAAATGTATAACAAAAAAATAATAACTGGCTGAGTTCTCTGGTCATATACTCTTAATTCCAATATTCGATGCTTCTTGAAAGTTAGTTTCATCATTAAAGTTGAAATAGTGAATATATATTTCATTTAAACACCCTAATTAATTTTCACCTGAAATTGGTTTACAGCTTTTTGACTGCTACTAAAAAAGGAACTAAGCTTTGATACATACATACACATACACATACATACATATGTTACACATACTTCTTCTCATCTGATATTACAAAAGGAGTAATAAATGTCTACATACAGGTACCCACATCATCCTTTGTCACAGATAGCACATATTCTTGAATAATCAAAATATGGTGAAGTTGGGTTCTAAACAATGGGCAAAGCATCAATGTCATGTACTTAAAATTAGCCTTTGGAGCATCATTGAACATTCCTTTGGAAAAAGCTACATTTGGAAGCTCATGTCCTATCCTTAATAAACCCAAGACAGACAGCTTTTCTCCCATCTTGTAATTAATCATGTTTTCTTAAACTAAGCATTATGTGTATGTTGCTTGCTAATCTGAGACCATATGGAAAAAGTTTAATTAAATATATAATCACATAGAGTAGGATAAGATGTTCATATTCAAAGAAACACTTGGAACTGAGATTGTTTTCTATTACATGCTTATTCTGAGTCATTCCCATAGAGGGGAGATATGGAATCACTCAAACTTCTTATTTCTCCAAGTACATATAATTAAATTCCTGTGAGTTAAATGGGGGGAGGGGGGGAAGAGAACTAACCTAAATGAAGCTATGTACTACTTATGACCAGAGACTAATTATCAGATTTCTTTTTACCAAACTGTACATTTGACCCATTACTAGGTTGTGAAATGAATTTAAATCTGAGATCTGAGCTGCATTTTCTTAAATAACAATTTAAAAGAAAATATCTGTTAATAACATAGTAAATATTCTTTCTGAAATTATGTGTGTCTGTATGATGTGTATACGTACTAGGTTGAGATGTAAAATGAATGTCCTATTTTGGAAATTGTAATTTTGTAAAGATTTGAAAAAATATAGGGTTAATACTTTATATCCTTGGGTAGTGTGATTTCTAGCTGAATAAGTGGAAGAACAAGCAAAAAAAAAATATGTAAAAGTGAATGTTTAATTCCTTAAATACTTGTTTACAAAACAAGTGGGAGTTCGACTTCCCCTGTTTCTCCAAGAGCAGGAGTATGGTTTGACTGAAGTTTTATGATATTCGGGAAACTAGCAATCTTGTCTCACATTACTGGAATGCCTATGATCACCAAAGTGTCAATATTACAAAAATCTCAGGTACCACTGCTCTAAGCTAATTATGACCATCTCTATTCTTACATCTGCCTAGAATACTTCATTCATCTTCCTAGTCCCTTCTATGTCCAACATCACAAAGGCCAACACCCTGTTTGAAGCCAATTTTTTAAAGACTGTAACAGTGGATGTATTTAGGGCAGTGGTTCTCAACCTTGGCTGCACATTAGAGTCACCTGGGAATCTTTTTAAAATCCTGATTTCCGGAATGAGGCCCAGAAATCAAGATTTTAAAAAGATTGCCAGGTGATTCTAATGTGCAGCCAAGGTTGAGAACCACTGATTTAGGGGAAGAGGCCAGTCACCGGGCTGTTTCCAACAGATTTTCTAAATCAAATCAATCATAAAAAGTAACTATCTTAGCTCCTTAGCCACTAGCGGTGGTTCTCAACCTTCTGGCCCTTTAAATACAGTTCCTCATGTTGTGACCCCCAACCATAAAATTATTTTTGTTTCTACTTCATAACTGTAACGTTGCTACTGTTATGAATCGTAATGTAAATATCTGATATGCAGGAAGGTCTTAGGCGACCCCTGTGAAAGGGTCGTTTGACCGCCAAAGCGTTCGTGACCCACAGGTTGAGAACCGCTGCAAGGGCATAACTCTGGGAAATACAGAATGAGGGCTCTGGCGGCAAGTGTAGAAGATATGGGCACATAGTACCTTAGGACCCCGAAGTAACAAGGGTTACAGTGAAACAATGGTTTCCTATTTGTAAACTACGCAAGGGTGAGGGGTGCAGAGGGCACCATGCTTTACTTCTCTAGCATCTTTCCGTAATCTCTTCCATCCTTATCCACTGAAGAATAGAAAATCAGAAAATAAAAAAGGAGGCAGCCACCTAATCCCCACCCACTTTTTTAAACAAAAGGCATATTCCGTTTCAACGACGGTGTCCTGTTTTTACAGCCCCGACTCAATCAGCAAGGACCTACAAAAGGGGCAAAATCGTCCAACAGCACAAACTCTGAATTTCATGGATTTTTATTCCTCTCCAGTGGTTCTCAACCTTCTGGCCCTTTAAATATAGTTGCTCGTGTTGTGACCCAACCATAAAATTATTTTCGTTGCTACTTCATAACTGTAATGTTGCTACTGTTATGAATCGTAAATATCTGATATGCAGGATGGTCTTAGGCGACCCCTGTGAAACGGTCGTTCGACCACCAAAGGGGTCGCGACCCACAGGTTGAGAACCGCTGATTCTACTCCTAAAGACACCTTGGTGTTTTGCGGCTCCCGATTGGTTCTGTCTCAAAGACAGTGATCCAAAGACCTACTACGGAGTGAACCCCAACATTGAATGACCCAACCCTGTCTAAAGGCCCTGCAAACAGCCAGCGAGTGTGGTCCGGATGCAGCATGAAAGGGCCATCAACTCTCTCTGCACATGATCCAGCCACCCCTGGTGCACACACACTCTGCACATCACGGAACGCCATGTGCACGCCGCTGACCTAGGAAATGACATTAGACTCTAATAACTGGAGTGAAATTTCCCGCTCGAGGACCGGGGGCCTCCTGTGGCAGGTTCCTAAGGATCAAGCATCACCTACTGTGTGTGCAAGTTCCCGGCCCAAGGCGCCCTCAAAGTTATGGGTCTGTTTCCAACTTAAGTTGACTGACAAGAGAAGGTGTGGGTTTGAACATTAAAAACAGGCTCCTCCCTCGGTGCATTTGACTTGAACGAGTGTTTAAACTTTCCTGTTCAGCATTTCAGCGCGTGCCCTGCACGCCGCGCCCGCGGCACCCAGAGCCTCTGCAGCTCAGCGGAGACTGGGCTGGGGGAGGAGGTGCGGCGAGGGCGTGACTGCCTGGTCCAGGCGGCACCCAAGCGAAGAAAACCAAACCCAGGGAACCGAGAGCTCAGTCCGCGGCTGTGCAGGGAGGGGCGGGAGCCCGCGGGCGGGCGGGCAGCGGGGAGCCGGGAGGGAGCGCCGCGGGCGGGGCTGGCTGGGTCCCCAACCCGCGCGGCCACGCAGCCCAAGGCGGAGGCAGAGGGTCGCGCCTCCCCACAGGCCCCGGCCCGCCGCGGCGGCCTCGATACCTGACACAGGGCCAGCTCCTCCTTGAGGCTGCTCAGCTCTTCCTCCAGCAGCTGCATCCGGGCCACCATGACCTCCTCTACCGAGATGCTCTCTAGCCGCTCGGACCCCGGGGGCGCCCTGAGCAGGGGAGCCGGAGCTGACCCCCCCGGCCCTCGCTGGCCCCCCGACCCCTCTCTACTCGGCCAGGGGATGTCGCCTCGGTCCACGACGCCCTCCCGCGCCTCACCGCCGAGGCCCGAGGCCTCGCTGCTCACTGCGTGGACCGCAGCTCCCCGCCCAACACGTGAGGACCGGGTCCCCGAAAGCCGCGGAGGAGGCGGAGGGGGCGGCGAGCGCGCCGCCATGGCCTACGGCTGCTAACGGGTCAAGTTCCTTCTTGGAGACTCCACCTCCCCATCCCCATCCTGGCCAGCCCGGCGCGCCGATCTGCGCATGCGCCAGCCTTTTCCCGCCTCGGCGCGCGGGGTCTCGCGCTCGCGGGTCCGGGCGGGCTTCCCGCGGGCCGCGCGCTCGGCGCCAGCGTCGGACTGCGCACGCGCCACGGCCCACCCCGCGCGCGGCCGCGGCCAGCCCTGCCAGAGGCTTCAGTCCCGCACGCCTCGGCTTGCCACTCATCCAACCCCCCTACCCCGCACGCCAGTCTAGCCCGCATCTCCCCTCGTAGAGCCCTCCCTGCGAGCCCCTCGTGACCCTCCCTGTGATTCCTGGCCCCCAAGGCCCCGGCCAACTCGTTTGTCACGTCTCACTGAGCGCCCTGGAGTGTGGGTTACACGGCGAATCTCTCCTGCGCCGGTGCAGGCGCCTGGAGGACGGGGACTGAGTTTCAGGCTGGCGTTTCCCTTTGCAAAACCGCTTCACGTAGATCGGACATCCAGCTGACGGGTGCCCTGGAGAGGTGCAAAGCCTTGTGCTGAGCTGGAGCTCTCAGGCAGGTTCCCCATTTGCATGACGATCTTATCGTCCCCCTTTGTCTTTTGTTCTGCAAGAGTCGTGATTCCCTTTGCATTTTTGTCAGCCGCTTCATGTGCTGGCTGAACGTCAGAGCGAGTGTGACCCACCGTCGCTGCCTGACGGTGTGGGTCCTTGGAACAACTGAAGTCAATAATTCGGAGCGCGGTTAAGGAAACAAGACCAGCAGCCCCGCATTGTTCAAGGGTCAGCCCCGCATTGTTTCCATGTTTCAACTGTACGTGGAAAATTCCAGAAATTACCAAAAAAAAAAGTCATAAAAGAAACAAGACCAGCTTTCTGTATCCTTTTTAAAAATTGCTTTTCCTCCTCCCTGCTATCTCTTGCTTTATAAACTTCGAATAGGCAACATTCTCTTTCTTCGTCATCATAACACGTTCTACCAGGGATCCATTTAGGGAGGAGATAGACATTGCACCAGCCATAGAGTTCCACCTAAAGCTGGATCTGCTCTCTTCGGAAGAAAGGGCGCCAGAGTACTGCAGAGCTGGGTGGGGAGGAGAGGACTGGGATCAGGGGGTGCCGGCTGTCACTGATGACCTCTTCGTGTGATCAAAACTATGGCTCTGTGGCCCGAATCTAGTCCACACTCAAGAGACAGCCCCCTCCCCAAATCAGAAGCCGGTGAAGGCGAGATGAGTGAGTTTCCTTCCCGCTCATTTAGAAAAGGTTGACTTTAGAAACAGCACATATAAGCCTGTGTTGCAAGTCACTGCCACGCTGACCGTTCACTATAGGCTGAGTCCATGGCTGAGCACTTTTCATATTAGTACTTACTCCCTTCTTACAGCATCACAGTAAAATAGATACTCCCATGTGACCAGTGAGCCTCACGAGATTGTTGTTCCTTGCCTGAAGTCCCACATCTGGCATTAGAAAAGCAAGGATAGGAATCCACTTAACTCTAAAACCTGTGCCTTTGAGCTCCACCCTTACTCCGGGTACTAGTCACTTGAAATACAGCATTAGGTCTGATAGCATGTAAGATTTCAACTGGGCTTCAGATTCACATGTTTGGCACAAAATCAATATGAATGCATTTTTAATAGCTACTTGGTATTCACTCAAAAGTGCATCATTTCGCCTGATTGTAGAAAGATTCTTTTGGAAAGCAGTGAAAATTCTTAAGTACAGTGGATAAATATACATATTTGACTCAAGGATAAAATCCTGACTCTATACCTAGGTAGACAATTTTTTAACTTTCTTTTTATTATGGTAAAATACCCATACCATAAAATTTACCATTTATTTTAAAGTGCGTGAAAATAAAGAAAAAATTCAGTGTCATTAAGTACATTCACAATGTTAGACAACCATTACCACTAGTTCCAGAACATTTTCACCACCCCAAAGCCAAACCCTATACCCATTAAACAGTCACTCCCCATTTAACCCGCCCCCCCCCAACCAACGCCACTCTCCCAAGCTCAAGATAACCACCAACTTGCTTTCTGTCTCTATAGATTAGACTATTCCATTTAATGTAAATGAAACCATACAGTACATAGCATAATGTTTCCAAGCTTCTTCCCTTCAGCATAATGTTTTCAGGCTTCATCCAATTTGAGGATGTATTAATATTTCATTCTTTTTTTTATTGCTGAATAGTATTCCACTGTATGGATATCTTACAATTTGTTTTTCCATTCATCCATTGATGGGCATTTGGGTTGATTCCACCTTCTGCCTATTGTGAATAGAGCTGCTATGAACATTCACATAGAGGTTATTCTTTGAACAGCTATTTTCAATTATTTTGTGTATATATATATCTAGGCGTGTAACTTCTGGGTCATGTGGTAATTTTATGTTTAACTTACTGAGGAATCTCCAAACTGTTTTTCCACAGTCCACAGTGGTTTCACAACTTTACATTCCTACCAACTATGTTATAAAATTCCAGTTTCTCTGCATTCTCACCAATACTTGTTTTCCTTTTGTAAAAAATATTTTCTCTTAATGGCCATACTTGTGGGAGTGAAGTGATACCTCATTGTAGTTCTGGTTTGCATTTCTTTAATGACTAATAACATTAATCATCTTTTCATGAACTTGTTGCACATTTGTTTATCTTCTTTGGAGAAATGTCTATGTTCTTTGTCCATTTTTTATTTGCGTTATTGTTGTCTTTTTGTCGTTGAGTTGTAAGTGTTCTTTACTGGCAGATAATTTTTAAGAATAGAAACCTGCACTTTTTTAGAAGTGTACATAGGAAGTTTTTTCATGTATTAGTTATTTTCTGAAATGACAGAAATGTGAAATATTGAATATTAACATATGTAACTCAGGAAGATAAGTTAAAAATCTGTAATACTACTTGAATAAAAATGTGCAAAACAATCAACAGTGTTTCTCCTGTGCAATTCTTTGCTCAAACATTTAAGAGTGATGATGTCTGTTCTGCAGGTATATGTAATAAAGTCTGCTGAGGATGAAGTAAGTTAGAATATAGAAACACATAATTATATTCATATCATCATTATATAGATACAATACTGGGAGAAATGTACAAATTAATAAGGTATTGAAATCACACCTATCACCTTAATTTTAAAAATGTATTTCTAATTTCTGTTTAAAAGAGAAAAAATGTGTTAAGAATTTCTTAGCCCTTATGCTTCTTTGTTTCCAGAAATAACGCCAAGTTTTAAGACATGTCTATGTCTTTACCAATTTGGTATAAGTTTTATTTGGTCAGCAGAATATACTTATTACATTTGAAACCACTGTTAGGTATTGGCGAAACCATAAATATCATAGATTTCTTTTATATCATTTGAAGTTTATCTTATTTTTAAGGTTTTTCCATATACTAAGAATTTAAATTAAAAAAATAGCCTGCTGCCTACACCTTAAACACTGAAAAGAATCCCACAAACTAGAATATGACAAGGTGACACTTGAATCAGCAGCAGACATATCATGTCAGTCTACTGTGGACAAATTGCACTATAGGAATTAGTCTGTTGGCTATCAAATCTGACTGGGAGTTTCCCTTATGTAATCTTGAACTACCCCATCTGCTGAAAGCAGGGAAAGACCCAAGAAAAAAGACAGACTACTCCTTATTGGTAGGTGGCAGGTTTAATAAATAAGGGAATTTACTGAAGGGGCTTGTCTTGGGCAGCAGAAGGATCAGTAATTTTCTCACCCAAAAGACAAATCTTCAAAGTTTATATAGAAACCTTAACAGAGTTCAATCAGGTACCCAGTCCAGATGATCTCAAGACCACAATACTCTCTGAAGGCTGTGTTCTTGGGCAGCTTCTAGCTCAGGAAAGGAAAGCTGAGGGCATATTCCAAGCACAGGGCAGGAGTGTGGAGCCTCCAATAGCCAGAGTCCAGCTCATGAGTAAACCAAGTGATCATGTCTTATTAATGACCTTCCCAATATAGTCAAAGTAAACCAAGAAAATTGTTTTGTGCTAACAATTACCGCAATTTTGTTTGAGTAATTCTTGGCAACTATTGATCCCCTGATCAGTCCTGGGAGTGCGTTAGGTCAAGATCATAGGCATCCAAGGATGACATCATCCACTTCAGCTGTCCCATGTGGTTTTCACATAGTTAAAAACTGATGATCGTACAAGTGCTATGACAACAGAATTTCATTTTCTATTTTCATCTTCAACAGTTATATTAAAGTCCAAAACTTTAAATAACTGATTTTTTTTCTAACTATTAGGCTTTTCTAAAATTATCTCCATTGACTCAAACTCCCAGTGTTGGTCTCATTCTGAAAAAATAAATAAATAACCTGTGTACTTTAAGTTTGAGTAACTTTTTTCAGCTTACTTGGTTCAGCAAAGTTTTGTCAGCTGATGTTCATTGGTGTCAATTCAACACAAACACTACACTACAATTTGGTGTGTAGTGAAGAAGGAAACTTTATTCAGTGTAAAACAGCTCAATTATGATACACCATGGCTGTAAAAACAGCACAGCTATGAGGAAACCCTGGGGCCAGGCCCCTTTCTGCTCTCACTAGACCAGCCGTGGGCAAACTACGGCCCGTTTGAAATGAATAAAACTAAAAAAAAAAAAAGACCGTACCCTTTTATGTAATGATGTTTACTTTGAATTTATATTAGTTCACACAAACACTCCATCCATGCTTTTGTTCCGGCCCTCCGGTCCAGTTTAAGAACCCATTGTGGCCCTCGAGTCAGAAAGTTTGCCCACCCCTGCACTAGACAGCTCTGCACTGTCAAGTCATCTTCCTCAGCCAGGGGGAGGCAGTCTTCAATAGAAAGGCGAAGTATGCTCCCTGAGCCAGAGGGGAGCTAGCTGACTTATATGGACAGGAGTCCCTGCCCCTTGTCCCTGATTGGTCTGTCCTCATGCAAATAAGGACTCCAAATCTTTGCAGTTTGATTGGTCCAAAAGGCACTGTCCTGATTAATCAAAATAGAGCCACTCTGATTGGCTAGAGCTGTGCAGCTCCGTTAGGATGGGGAAACCTCAGTCCTATTGGTTAAAATAGGATTCCAGGAACTCCTTTATAAGGGCAGGCTCAGTTGGCTGAAACACATTGCAGGCAGGTAGTTCAGTGCAGAGGCAGGCAATTCAGCACAAGCTTCTCCTGAAGCACAGTTTGCGTGAGAGGTTTCTGTGCAAAATGGCTGGTAGGCTCTATTTTTTAAAAATTTGAGCCCTTCTTAGTAGGTGTCTTTTTTTTCTCAAGGGTCACAGTTGAAATGCAAATCCCAAATTTCCTAAGGAATTCAGATCATTCAATACACAGTTTCAAGCTCTTTGTTTTGACATATGACCAGAGTGAGCAAAAAATTCTACTTTTTTCATCCTTCTTTGTATTTTAGTTTCCTCTTTCTAATAGAGAGAATGGTAGACCCATGGTCCTGGGTATTTCATCTAAATTTTTTTTACCCTAAGACAGCGGTTCTCAACCTGTGGGTCGTGACCCTTTGGGAGTTAATCGACCCTTTCACAGGGGTCACCTAAGACTATCGGAAAACACATATTGAATATATAATTACATATTGTTTTTGTGATTAATCACTATACTTTAATTATGTTCAATTTGTAACAATGAACATACATCCTGCATATCAGATATTTACATGACGATTCATAACAGTAGCAAAATTACAGTTATGAAGTAGCAACGAAAATAAGTTTATGGTTGGGGGTCACCACAACATGAGGAACTGTATTAAAGGGTCTCGGCATTAGGAATATTGCCCTAAGGCAATATTGCAAAAGTACTTGAACTCTTCCATCTATTTTACTCCTCTGGTTTTATCCCCAACATGAAGGCCTTCTTCCTCGATTGCCAGGAATCTAGTTAATATCTCTGTCTTGACGATGTTTACCTAGTCTCTGTTACAGCAGTCATACACTATTACAGTGAATTCTCTCTCTCTCTCTCTCACACACACACACACACGCACACGCACACGCACACACGCACGTGCACACGTGCGCGCACCACTGGCATTTTGCCTTTTGAAATCCCAGAATGGCATATCCACAGTCATCACTACTCCTTTGCCTAGTAAGGGAACTCCCATAATCAGATAATAGCACAATTTCCCAAACTAAGAAATTATCCTGATGTGTCACATACCCACTTATCACATGGATCAGACTTACAATAGCAGCTATCATTCCCAGACTTTTTAAAATACCTCAGTCCCTGTCAGTGGTTGACGGTTTTATCCTCACTTTCCATGTTAGCGATAGGGGAGCATTTTATCAAATAGCCAAGAAGATTGTAACTCTTCAATGGCAGAGTCTCACTTTTGCTGAAACTGTTTGGGTAACTTACATAAAAGAACTAGTTCCAGACTCAACAATGAGGGAGGCACATGTCACTTCACCATCAGAGGTTTAGACTTTGATTGCCTTCCTGCTTGGCAAGGTGACCAATCAGAGTCCCAGCAGTAGGTTGATGGCAACTCATAATGAGTACTTTGAGAAACAGTTAAAACAGAGAGCAATTACAAAGGTCAGGGTAGAACTGAAGCAAAGCACAAGGGATAGTGCAGTGCCCTAAGGCTACTCAAAAGGTGGGAGATGTTATTGCCCGAAGCTTGAAGGATTAAGGGGAAAGAGCAGCCAATGGACCAGGAAACAGGAAAGGCTATACCGTGTGAGAGGCACAGACCCAAGAGCCAGGGAGCCAGGGAAACAAATACTTCACCCTCACTCTCTTCCCTCAAAACCATCTTCTCCCATGCTCCCCACTGGCTGGACCCAACCAGTTCTTGCAGAGTAGCCAACTAGAACACACAGTGTGGTAGAAAAACATCAGGAGACCATCTGGAGGGGCAAACAGAAGGTATCCAACTCAAGAGACCAATGTATTCTAATTAGCAACAACTGGGGCACAGGCTGAATAGCATCCTGTTATAGCCAATATATGATTCCAAATAACAACTCTTACGTTGTTCACCTGGCAGCTGGTTGGAAATTATCTTACACGTCCATAAAAGATAAAAGGGAAATAGTATCTTATAAAGAGGGAACAGAATTAAAGCAAGAGTTAGAGAGTTCAGGCCTTGTGCACAGAAAAGCACCAAAAAGAATGCACCTATTTTCTGTATTGACTTCACATTTTGCATTAAAACTCAGTTTCCAAAATTCTAGGCCACTCTATCTAATTTGACTATCCTAAAACGAAGAAGGAGAAGGGGAAGGGGAAGGGGAAGGGGAAGGGGAAGGGGAAGGGGAAGGGGAAGGGGGAGGGGGAGGGGAAGGGGAAGGGGAAGGGGAAGGGGAAGGGGAAGGGGAAGGGGGAGGGGAAGGGGAAGGGGAAGGGGAAGGGGAAGGGGAAGGGGAAGGGGAAGGGGAAGGGGAAGGGGAAGGGGAAGGAAGAAACATATCCCAAGATAATGTTCAGTTTGCATTTGCATCTATTTTATATCTCTAACTTTATAATCATTTCCACCTATCATACGCATAGGTTTGTGTCTGTGAATAGATTGTAAGTTCCTAGAAGGCAGAAAGTGCCTGTTTTTTCTGTACCCCTCCTGCTTCCTATCACAATGCCCTAAGGTAGGAAGTATTTGAGAAAATTCCTCTCAATGACCTCCATATTGTTACTGTGGGGCTTGCAGCTTGGGGTGTTCAAGAACAAGTCAGTGGTTGTCATTAGGTGCTATTTTATTTACTTGCAGCAAGCAAAGGAGACAGGAGATTCACCTTGATTATTAGCATTAGCATGTGAATTAGAAAAACTGAATGCCTTGGAATTTACATATCCTCTTCAAATCTTTAAAGAGGCCAACTCTAAAAACCACAGATAAAACACACACACACACACACACACACACACACACATTTTAATCACCTTCAGGAACCATGATCCAATAATATATTTAAAAAGTAAGATCTCATTCATCAATATTAAGAGACCCTAAACTTTGATTAAGATGTGTGCCCTTAGGAAGAACACATAGTTAGAAAGGCTTATCGGTAGCACTTTGAAGTAGCATATTTTGTAAAGTAACAGAAGTCATAGAACTGCTCTGCAATTTTTCCTGGATGTGAGAGACAGGCCATCCGTGTGAATTTGCGTGTACTCATTACCAAAGTCAGCCTGAACTTTCTGCCTACTATCTTGCTGTGACCATCCCTCCACTAAACTTCTTGCACTGTGGGTAAAGGCATTTTGATGCTTCTTTACTCTTGGTGAGGCAATGTCCTAGGCCAGGAGCCAACCTCCTTTTGCCACATGCACTCCTTACAGCATGAGATGTATGCACCCATAGAAGGGAAGTAGGGAGCCATGGCAACTCTTTTTAAAAATTGGCTCTAACAGTTAATTAAGAGTGTCTGACTCCTCAGACTATAAAGATGTTCATTTCTGAATGTTCCCTCCAGGATTTGGTTCTTAAAAGGCTCTCCCCTTTTCCTTTCCCTGAGTACTACAGCAGGGTATCATTAGGTTTTCTGCAATTTTCTTGACAGAGTGGTGAGCAGAAGAGCTTTTTAAAAACTACACATAAACATAACAACAAAAAAACAGGGGAAGGGGCTACTTTAAGAACAAACTTCCTTTGTGCAAGTTAAAATGATTTGCGTTTACAGTTCAGGAAAACAGCCTATTTCTTAAAAAATAAATAAATAAATAACCACCCAGAAGTTGAGAACTTTGTCCTAATACTATTAGACACATAAAGTTTTGCCTTCAGCAATTACCAGACATTCCTGATGGTCATTAATTATATTTCATGTCAAAGGACTTTTTTTTTTTTGCTATAAACATGGAATATTTTTAGGGATTTTAGGTTATCAGTTATTGTCTGAGATAAATGAATCGCATGAATGCTCTCTACTATTGGGGAAAACAAGTGTGTTAAAGCCTGGGTAAAGTGGTTCCGGATGCCACCAATATTTCTTTTTTCCTAATTGGTGCTTCCTGATGTAGCAAAATTCCATGTGAATAAAAAAAGAAAAAAGGGAGGAAATACAATCAATTTTGGGACCACTTTTTAGAACACTGTTCAATTGTTCCTTTATATTTTCAACAAATATTTATTGAACACTGCTATAGATACAGCAAAGAAGAACTTTTACAAAAAACAAAAAAACACACATACAATAAAAAAAACCACATCATAAACAAATAACTATACTTGTTAATTAGTGAGAAGTTAGTGAGTGATGACAGTGGTTCGAATGTCATTTTAGGTAGAATGGTGGGGAAAGCATTTCTAATAAAGAACGTTTAAGCAAATGATAGCTACTTCATTTGAGTGGGAAGTACACCAAGCACTTATCTGGGAGACTGTCTCTCAGACAACAAGGAAAGGAAAAACGTATAACAAAAAGCAGAAGCTGGTGAGTGAAATCTGAATACGTACTATTGTTCTTCATAGGCTCAGCGGGATGACATGTCCGCACAGACTATTTCCAGGGAATGTCTGTAATCCAGGAGCCCCAGCGAAGCCCACCCCCAAGTGGACAAAAATATCCACGTGATCAGGGAGCAAGTTTTGCGATCCAAAGATAAATTCCAAATTTGACGTGTAGTATTTGGTAAGAGTCACCAAGGGTCCCTGGTCTCTCCAGAAACATTTCTTGGAAAAAGCATTTGAAATTGAATCATACTAAAAGATAGTAATGAAATAACACAGGAGCTGATCTGGAGTTTAAGGAAAAGGGAACGGTAGTTATCCATGTTTTTCTCATGCTAGTTGTATATTAGAATCAACTAAAGGAGCTTTTCTAATGGTACCATCTCCAGAGATTCTTATTTAATGGAGGTAGTGTGAGATTCTAGTGCTATTACTTTTTAAAATTTTTTTATTGGTTAAGAATGCAAAAGCCATTTTACAATTATTCACTTAGTGAACTAGCAACTCATGTATGGGGTACCTACTACATTCTAGAAACTTAGCACTGGAGACAAAGACAGTTAAAGGCAAACTAGTCCTTACCTTCATGGAACTCAAATGGGGAAAGACATCTGACAAAGAAGTAAACAACTTAAAAAAAAAAGAGAACGAGTGTAATAAGAAATGAAAGAAAGTGTGATGAGATGGAGAGTTTCTAGGTAGGAACTACTTTTGTTAGGTTGATTAAGGAAGACCTCTCTGAAGAGGTGAAATTTAAGCTGAAATAGGAGAAAAAGCCAACTATTCACTAAGTCTGGAGCGTGAATGGCAAATGCAAAAGCCCTAGTTACTGGGTGTGTCTATAAACAACAGAGAGGAGGCAAGTATGATTGGAGTTAGAGAGAGTGAAAGAATTTGTGTAAGATGAGGGGAAAAGTTTGGATTTTATTCTAAGAAACTATGGAAAGATTTTAAACATAGGAGAGAGAGAGGATTTCAGTACATTATTGAAAGACCACTCTGCTGTGGGAAGAATGGATTGTGTGGTGAGGGAACGGAAAATAGAAGCAGGAATACCAGTCCAAGCAAGAACTAATGGGAGCCTGACCCACGGTGTCTGCAGGGGGAAGAGGGACATGGTGGTACTCAGGATGTATTACAAAGATGGAGTCAACAGGATGTGCCGGGGTGTTTCCCAGCATCTAGAAGGGTTCAGGAATCTGGAGAAGGGCTGCGAGTAGATTAATAAAGAGACTAGACATGAAATATAAATTTGGAAGGCATTTTGGGGAGCCAGCTTCAGTAACCAAGTTCTCTGAATCTCTGGACCCCTAGCTTTTTATTAACACAAATTTCCCTGAAGCCAAGCAGATATACATATCAAAGGTTATTTTGGAATACAGTAGGCATTGTCAGGTTGGGGGAACTGCCCTCCGCTGTCAGGCAGCAGGCAATAATACATGCAAATCTTTAGGTTTGGGGACATGCTTTCAGCTATTCCAGCAGGCAATAATATGTATCTTCAGCCCTGCTGAAGCCTCAAGGTCCACCAACCTTTTGGTGAACTTCTTGCATTTATGATCTGCTGGAATTAGCCCCCAGTAGGATGTGCTAATGTATTAGATGTGGAAGAAGAGGGTAAGAGGGGGACCCAGTCTGACTCTTGGGTTTTTGGCTTATGTTATCTGAATATTTGGAGGTACTAAAATAGCACAGGTTTAGAAATGGAGAAGCAAATGTTTTATTGGAATCTACTACACTTAAACACCTAATAGGTATCCAGTTAAAAATGTTGAGTAGGCCAATGAACATGCAAACTTGAAGCTCTTGGAAGATATTCTGGGGTCATAATATACACTTGGAAGTCATACCGAGGACTTATAGGTATACAGGAGTTAAGTAAATATGCATGAGACTCACGATGTCTGAAAGAATGTCATTAAGGCCACTTCTTGGAGATGTAACATTATTTTAGATTTCATGGATCGAGATGTTCTTGACAGAGGTCCAGTGGTAAGAAAGGGCCCATGAGGGAAGGACGCATCTGGGCTGGTGACCCCAGGCTCAGTACCAGAACAAAAGTGCTTGTAGAGCAAGGGCCAGTTCAGACACAGTACATGGCTGAGACTATGTATTCAACCTGACTCCTGTTGAAAGTGGGTTTGGGATAGTAACTAAGCAGTTGAATGTAAACCGACCTAGAAGTGCAAGTGTCCCCTAACTGGTTTGGCTCAGTGGATAGAGCGTCAGCCTGCGGACTGAAAGGTCCCAGGTTCTATTCCAGTCAAGGGCATGTACCTTGGTTGCAGGCACATCCCCAGTAGGTGTCCAGGAGGCAACTGATTGATGTTTCTAACTATTCCTCCCCCTTCCTCTCTGTAAAAAATCAATAAAATATGTGTTTTTTTTTTAAAAAGAAGTGCAAGTGTGATCTTGGTCCAGTGCAGCTAGAGAGTGTGGGATCATTCCCTGTAAAGAGGATGGCTGTGGCCTGTGCAGGGTTCTATACCAGTAAGGGCGCCATTTCTGCTTCAGATGAGAAAGCTGCATTAAACCACACAGGGTCAGTTCTCAGCCACAGATAAGACTGCAAGGACAGCAATGACTGCTGCGAACTGGAACCTTTAAAATCCTGAGGAGAGTGTCTCTTTGGCTCCTTCTCTTGCTGTTGGAATCTGAGCCTCTTTTGTAAGCGTTAGCCTCTGGGCAACTTCAGGAGAAACGCCAAAGTAGAGACCGGACATCTTGTTAATTGAGCTGGTGGGGTCTTAAATATTTAATTTACTTATTATAAGGATAAACGATCTTATTTATATCCCAAACTAGTGAGGCACTCCATACTAACTATATATAGAAGTTTATTTTTTAAAGCTATCGAGGCAATGTGATTTAGTAATAGGTACGAGTTTAGATCTGAATTTGAAGCACGGAGGCATCACATAGGATTTGTTTGACCCTGGGAATGTTAACCTTAAAATGATCATTAAAATAAGCTCTGTGGCATAACATGAAGTTCAAATGACATAATGAAGGTAAAGCACTAAATGGTGCCTGTTTCATAGTAAGTTCTCAATAAATATTAGTTATAATTAACTTTTTATTAAGTTACTATTTAAATTCACCTTGTTAGACTCACTCCATTGTTTTAAATTCATTTTGAATTCTACTCTGCTCAGCTTCATGCCAGCTGATAATCTGATTAATGGCATCATTTATGTTCTCATATAAAATTTTTATAAATGTTTACCAAATAGGGCCTCTAGGTCACATTAATCTCCTCCTTCCCTAAACTCATACATGCAATCCCAAACAATTGTAGTTCTTGATTGCACTCTAAATATTTCCATCTGCCTTAATCTTATCTCCCTAACTAATCTTCATCTTTTCTTAGGATAAGGATCAGGTCTTAGTCTTCTTTTTAAATTTTTTGCCACATTTTGAATAGTATTAGGCATTTGAGCCAATAAATGCACATATTTTAGTTAAGATCATCTTAAGCAGAATTTTCACATAAGTATTGATTATTTTTACTTTTTGTTTTATTGGTTCCTAGAAATATAACCCTAGAAATACATATACAAAATCACAATATCCGTGCACCATAAATTCAGATTCCTTCTCTTTAAAAGGAGGAGACTAGATCAGGCAATCTTTAAAGTCCTTTTCAGGTCTAAAAATATCTGATATAAATTTTTAAAAACGGTGTTTCTAAAAGTTTCCAAAGATAATGAATTTTCAACTCTAAAGAAACAACAAAAGCAGGGATAGTCCTGACTACAAAGGCATGGCTTACATGTGATCCTAGCCAAGGCCTTGCTTTCCTGCTACTCCATTCTTTCCACTCATCCCATGTCACCAGGTGGGAACAGTGCCTCTTCCTGCAGCGTTAGTGATGCCAGGATTGAAGCTGAGGGTGATGGGAAAGGCGACTGGAGGGCTGGGCCGGGGCATGACTGCGAATGCCATTCTTTTTTTAAAAAATTTTCTTTATTGATGAGGTATTATATATGTGTCCTAACTCCCCCTCTTGCCCCCCTCCCCCACAAATGCCATTCTTATAAAGTATGGACTCTAGTTCTGTTGTGGCCCATTATTGCATTTTATCAAACATACAGAATTAGAAAAATATGAAAAATTTCTATTTTACAGCAAACCCTACTGTCACCCCAGTTGTAGGGCCCATCTCTTCTCTTTCCCTGTCCTGCATTTGAGAAGCAAGGTTCCTGATTTGAGATGGAGCTCAAGAATGAGCTCAGTTCATAGAAACTGTATTTTTTATTGTAACAAAATACACATAATATAAAATTTACCATTGTAGCCATCTTTAGGTGTATAACTCAATGGAGTTAAGTACATTCATAATGTGCAACCATCACCACTATGCTTTTTCAGAACTTTTTCACCATCCCAAACAGAAACTCTGCACCCTTTAAATCAGTGGTTCTCAACCTTCCTGATGCCATGACCCTTTAATACAGTTCCTCATGTTGTGGTAACCCCCAATGTCATTGTTACAAATTGAACATAATTAAAGCATAGTGATTAATCACAAAAACAGTATGTAATTATTTATGTGTTTTCCAATGGTCTTAGGCGACCCCTGTGAAAGGGTCATTTGACTCTATTGTTTGGAGTCTAAACAATCCCCTCTTCTCCTTCTCCCAACCCCTTTCTACTTTGTCTCTGTGAACTTGTCCATTCTGCATACCTGATATAAGTGGAATCATACAGTATTCATCATTTTGAATCTGGTTTATTTTATTTACCATAATAATTTCAAAGTTCATTCATGCTGTAGCATGCATCAGCATTTCAGTTCTTTATAAGGCTAAAAAAATATCCCATTGAATGTGCCCACTACATTTCATCTGTTCACTCACCTGTTGATGGACATTTGGGCTGTTTCCACCTTTTGGCTATTGTTATAATGCTGCTATGAATGTTGGTGTAAAATTAGATGTTTGAGTCTCTGCTTTTTAACTGTTTGGGGGAGAAACTATATTTTAAACATTGGTGAAATTATGGTTAAAGTAAACCAGGTATATAATGCATATCTGAGACTTTTGTGGGCTAATCTCAAAAACTACAAATCATTTGTAACATGTTTCTTGGTAAAAATGAATTCCAAGTATTAGATAACTAACATAAAAGAAGCATCTGGTGACATATTGTAAGGTGACAACATGGTATGTATCCCCTATCTGAGAATTTTAAATTTACCTACAAGCTTACATAGAGCTCATTTACATGTTTCCTGAGCTTAGCCCTGTCATGGGGAACTGAGTTGTTATTAAGCAACCCCAGTAACAAAAATGGAATGGGGTTAGGAGCAGGTGTTGAGACCTGTGTATCTTCCTGGTCTCTTCCTGGAAACAGGTGCTGAGATTCTTGCAATCAGAGATTCTTGTAGCAGTATATGAATATAAAATAATATCAATGCAATACACAGGGTGAGCAGAGATGTTGGAAGGGCCCGAAGGCTCTGAACATTTTTATTCTGGGAGGCCTTATTCTAAATCACATCGAACATAAAATGCATCTATACCCCATATTAAATATGTTTGCTATAGCTACAAAGGAGTTGAGTTGAGGTAAAATTTAATTAGACACTTAATTAGACATACCTTACTTTCTAGTTTCCCATTTTTTCATTTTGAAGACACTAAATTATTTTTAAGTTCTCAAGTATTTAATTGGTCCTTAAAATGCATATGTCATAATTACATGGATAACTTGCTTTGTTGTGAGCCTTGATCTCAAAATAATTCTGATTTGTACCCTCTGAGGACACTTACTTCTGACAATATAACTGAAACCATACTAATTGTTTTTACTATAATGTAGTGGCCAGAAGAACAACCAAACAGAATATACACATAGTTTTACAATCTCTGGATATGAAATAAACTGGTGCTAGTAATCAGAAATTTCTAGAATTGAGAGTAACAACCTTTCAGAAATAAGCTACAAAACCCTGACTACTATCAGCTTCTTGAAATAGGAAAGTGCCATAGGAAAAAGCAAGCACCGAAACAAATAACCTCTCCCCTTTCCTGCATACTTACAATTAAAGATTCTCTTCCATTGACAAACTCTTTTGTTAAAATTCGAAGCTAACTCCCCTCTTAAATTTTTAAGCATCCACTGCGAATTAATTTAATAGCATTATAAAATCATTTTCTCCCTAATACACAATTGTGGCTTCCCGTTGCATAGTCCCCTGAATGCTGCGGATATATTTATTTTGTGATTGGCCTTTCATGCCTCCAAGCACTGGCATGAGCAGCTGCTGTCTTCCTAGAAGATTGTTCCACCACTTCTTTAACTAATAAACCCCTACCCATCCTCCAAAGCCCAATTTAAATGTTATTGTCTCTGCAGCCCTTTCCTGGCTCCCAGCGGCTCCTTTTCCATGTTCCCACAGGATTTACCACATGTTATTTCATTTATATGTCAAAATGTCTGCTGCCTGCCACGGGAGCTTCGGCTGCTGGAAAACAGAGTCCCATATCTATCACAGTTCAATTCCCAAAGCAAGTGATTATTTTCTCTACTATAATACTTTCTGCTTTGCTAAGGGTAGCAGCTATCCTATGACTTTTATCTAGAAAATGAAGACCACAAAACTGGCCACCTGTTCTCCCTCGTTGTGATGAAACAACATATTTGAGTGTGACTTCGGTTAACTTTCTTATTCTTTCATAAGAGCTAACTGTTGGTCTTTCCAGTGCATCAAGTTTCCATCACCTTGCAGAGATCATTACGTCAGACAAGGTTTCACTTCTATTGTCAAAAGCTGTGCACCTAGCCAAAAGTTACTCCACATTTAGATCCCTGGGACGGTGTTTTGGGAGAAGATGTAGTTAGGTGAGTGTAGCTGAGTGAGAGCGAGAGGAAGTGAGGGCGAGGTTGATCGAGTGGTATTGTTCTTCTGAGGAAGCTGGTTTATGATGTTCAAAGATCACTCACTGTGTTGTTTATTTCTTGGGGAATAATCAACATTAACTTTCTATTATTATGGCCTTTTAGCTATAAAAATTAAGTAAATTTCATGCAAAGAAATTTAGATAGGAGGAAACTATTCATTGATAAAAATGAGAAAGCTTTCCTAGTTTACTACTTCCGGTGAATCCCACAATCACAGATGATTACTCCCATCAGGTCCGACTACTGTAATCATATTAATGCCCTCTGCTGGACATGTGCAAAATTACAGAAAGCTAAGTGCTATGTCAAGATTTGTCTAGTGGGAATGGCTGCGGGAGCCCCTAGGGGGTCAAATTGGTAAAAAGGAGACATATGTAAAACTTTAGACAATAAAAAAATATTTAAAAAAAGAAATAGAAAAAAATAAAAATAGATTCAAGTCTATATGAGAATGTAACATAAAAATAAAAGGATTTGTCTAGAACAGTGGTCAGCAAACTGTGGCTTGGCAAACTGCTGCTCGCAAGCCACATGTGGCTCTTTGGCCCCTTCAGTGTGGCTCTTCCACAAAATACCGACTTCTGCGCATGGGCCATGAAGTTTCAATCGCACTGTACTTGCGCACCCACATGTGGTATTTTGTGGAAGAGCCACACTGAAGTGTCCAAAGAGCCACATGTGGCTTGCGAGCCGTGGTTTGCCGACCATGGGTCTAGACATTCTTGGCTTTGGCATTTTCCAAAAGCAGGTCTTTAATAGCATCCTTTTTTAATTTTAGCTGGACAACTTTAACATGTTGGGTAAAATTTTGCCTCCTGTATTTATTGGCTAATACAAACAGAATAATAGTGTGTAAGAGGTAGTCATTACAGGCTTATTGTTATGCTAGGGGAAATATTAATTACATGTTTGTAAAATGATTTAAATTACTTTAAATTACTTCATGATATGGCAATTATTTAAAAATCTGGCCTTTTATAATCATTTTGCTCTGATCATTTTCTCCTTGGCCTTCCTTTTGTATATCCTCCTGTGTTTTTTATTTAAGTCAAAGTCAATTCCGAGACCCATAAACCTTTATGCTTGCTTATGGCACTCAGTAATTGTTTTATATGATGCTTGCTCTGTGCCATTGATTTGTTTCTATGCCCTAAATTAAAAATTTCTGCTTCTGTCTGAATTTTATTAAGTGAAAATAATATTAGTAGGCTGAAGCATTGGCTGTAAGTGGTCCGCCGTCAACCACTTACCTTGTTGTTTAGCTTTCATTCCAGGTTATGAAATTTTAAGCTTCACATTCGCCTTTAAATAATCATTCCACATCTTCAGAGCAGTGTTCTCCATTCAGATTTAGATGCTATACCTTAATTTTGTAAATTTTCTCTCTATGAATGAAGAAATATTTAAAATGGTATAGTTTAAAATGGAAACAAGGATTTGTGTATATACACTGATTTGGGTAATAATCAGAGAGCCTGAGAAAACAGGGTTTTGAATTTATTTTTTGCCATCAGATAGAAAATTTTTCTGCCTCTAAATCCACATATTTAGTTCATATTTATTTATAAGTTTACCAGTATTTGGTGCAGGTTTAGGTAATGTGTAGATCTGTGTTATTAACCAAATATTTGTCTTTACTTTTAAGAACTATATTTATAACATATGAAAGTATCTTAGGAAATAATTTTTTGATGTGTGTTAGTTTTGTAAGAATAAGTATAAAAATTTTTGAAACTAGAAAAACATTTAAAAATCACATTAGATAAAAATGTAGTTTAATGCACAATTACATTAAAAAAGAAAAGGAGGCTAAAGAAAAATAAGGTGAGTAGTATTAGAAAAATCTATATATATAAAAGCCTAAGGGACCGAATGACCAACCAGTCACTATGATGCACACTGACCACCAGGGGGCAGATGCTCAATGCGGAACTAGCCCCTGGTGGTCAGTGTGCTCCCACAGCCAATCTCCTGTGGCCAGCCAACCTCCGCAGTCCCTCCTTTACCTCCCTCCGCCACTGGCCAGCCCTGATAGGCCCTGATCACCAGCCAGGGCAAGGGACCCCACCTGTGCACGAATTTGTGCATCAGGCCTCTAGTCTTATAATAATTTGTTCTATAAAAATAGTTTGTTGTCAACAGGGAAGAAGGAATGCTACTAATAAAAGGCCACATGTGGCCTGATAACTTCCAACAGCCGGGTCACATAACAGACAGACTGCTCTTCCCTCTGTGTCCACAAAGTTTGAAAGTTTGTCCTTGGAAGTCTGGACATTGATTTAAATCTCATAGGGAGGCACTTAAGATGGCTAGTGCTCCAATTTCTGACTTTGTCTGGAAGAATAATGCATTCTTAAAACAGAAACAGTTTATATGTTGCTGAAAACAAAATGATTGATAAGAAATTTGAAACATTAAATCCCCTTGACAAAGTAAATTTATTGTTTTAAACAAAGATAAAAGTATCCCTCTACACTCTCCTAGGAATGATGCCTTTTTATATTCAATGTATGTTAAATATCTTGAAAAGGAAGAATAACAACATTAAGAAGGTACTTTAAATATTACATAAAATGATCAAATAAATTATTTAATTTTTCCAAATAGGAAAGAATGGCTATGTATGTCCTTATTGTAAAGGTAAAGAGAGCTACAAACACCCAAGATATCAAAAGCAGAGATACCTAGTTGCTTATCCAAATATCTACTTTCACTTTTTCTTTAGAAACAAAACCTGGGTGTGTGTGAATATGTGTATGTATATTTGTATGTTCAGGTAATGTGCCCAACTAAAAGACTAAAACACACAGCCTTCATTGAAAGTAACATGACCAAGTTCAGTCAATAGGTGGATGCTTAGGTTGTTAGATATTCAAATGACATCAGATTCTTATTCTATAAAAAACCCATTTTATATAAAAACACATTGATAAGCTGAATGGTAAATGAAGGAAAAATATGCCATGCAATCACTCACCAAAAGAAAGCTGGATTAGCCCTAACCGGTTTGGCTCAGTGGATAGAGCATCGGCCTGCGGACTCAAGGGTTCCAGGTTCGATTCTGGTCAAGGGCATGTACCGTGGTTGCGGGCACATCCCAGTGGGGACTGTGCAGGAGGCAGCTGATCGATGTTTCTCTCTCATCGATGTTTCTAACTCTCTATCCCTCTCCCTTCCACTCTGTAAAAAATCAATAAAATACATTTTAAAAAAAAGAAAGCTGGATTGTCATATTAAAATCAGAAAGAGGATAATGTTCCCCCCCCCCCCAGCTTTATTGAGGTACAACTGACAAATCAAATCATCTATATTTAAAGTGTTCAATGTGATGATTTCATACACGTTGTGAATTATTTATCAAAATGAAGTTCACCTCACATGGTTACCTTTTAAGTGTATGTGAGTCCTAAGATGCTTAATATCTATTTCTTAACAATTCTAAGTATACAATACATTCTTTTTTTAAAAATATTTTTTTAATTGTCTAAAGCTTTACATATGTCTCCTTTTTCCCCGATTGACCCCACTCTCCCAGCCATTCCCACCCCGGGCAAGCCCCCACCGCCCCAGTGTCTGTGTCCATACAATACATTCTTAACTATAGTCATCATGCTGTACATTGGAGCCTCAGAACTTATTCCTCTTATAAGTGAAAGTGTGTACCCTTTCAGGAGCACGTTGACGGTTTCATTTGTTGTATAGAAGCTTTTTAGTTTGATGTAGTCCCACTTACTTATTTTTTGCTTTTGTTTGTCTATACTTTAGTATCATTAAAAAACTCACCGCTGCCCTGCCTGGTGTGGCTCAGTTGGATGGAGCTTCCTCCCTTGCACGGAGAGGTTGCCAGGGCACATACCTAGGTTGTGGATTGGATCCCCATTTAGGGTGCATAGGGAGGGCAACCAATCGATATTTCTTTCTCTCTTCTCCCCCTAAAATTGATCAAACATATTCTCGGGTGAGGATTAAAAAATAAAAACTAAACTCACTGTTAAGACCAATGTTGAAGAGGACTTTCCCTACCTCTTTTTCTAGGTGTTTTGCAGTCTTAGGTATTATATAAAAGTCTTGAATCCATTTTGAATTAGTTTTGTGAGTAGTATAAATGAAAGTCCGCTTTCATTCATTTCCATGTGTATATACAGTTTTCCCAGCATCATTTATTGAATAGACTATTCTTTTCCAATTGAGTGTCCTTGACACCCTTATCAAAGATTAGTTGACCATACGTGTGTGGGTTTATTTCTGGATTCTCTATTCTATTCCATTGGTCTATGTATCTGTGTCTATGCCAGTACATACTGTTTTGATTACTGTCGCTTTGTAATATAGTTTGAAATTAGAAAGCATGCTGCCTCCGGCTTTGTTCTTGCTCAAGATTGGTTCGACTATTCCGGATATTTTGTGGTTCTATACAAACTTTATAAATTATTTTTATATTCCTGTGGAAAATGCAATTGGATTTTGATTGTGAGTGCTTTGAATCTATAGATGGTTTCAGCATTTTAACATCATTTTTCCATCCACGAGCACAGACTATTTGTGTCTTCTTTAGTTTCTATCATTAATGTCTTACAGTTTTACATGTATGGGTCTTTCACTTCCTTGGTTAAATTTATTCTAAAGTACTTTATTGTTTTTGATGCTATTATAAATGGGATTATTTTCTTAATTTCTCTTCAGATAGTTTGTTAGTGTACAGAAATACAACTCAATTTTGTATATTGATTTTGTATTCTGCTACTTTATTGAATTAATTTATCACATTTAAGTTTTGGGGTGAAGTCTTCAGAATTTTATATGTCTATATAAGGTCAAGTCTTATGCAAACAAAGACAGTTTTACATCTTTTGTTCTTATTTGAATGGGTTTCATTTCTTTTTCTTGCCTGACTGCTCTGGCTAGGATGTCCAGTAGTGTGCTGAATGGAAGAGGCAAGAGTGAGCATTCTTGTCCTGTTCCTAATCTTAGAGAAAAAGTTTTCAACATTTCATCATGGAGCATGATGTTAGCTCTTGCTTCTCATATATGATCTTCATTATGCTGCAATACATTCCTTCTCTAATTTGTTCAGCATTTTTATAATGAAAAGGTGTTGAATATTGTCCAATGCTTTTTTTCACACCTGTTGAGATGCTCATATGACTGTTATCCTTCACTCCGTCAATATGGTATAATCACATTTATTGGTGGATATGTTGAATCACACTTGTATTCCATAAGTGAATCCCATTTCATGGTGAACGATGCTTTTAATGTACTATTTAATTCAGTTTGTTAGTATTGTGTTGAGGTTTTTTGCATCTGTGTTTATCAAAGATATTGGGCAATAGATTGTGTTGTTGTTGTTTAGTGTCCTTGTCTGCTTTTGATATCAGGGCAATAATGTGGACTTAGAAAATTAGTTTGGAAGTGTTTCCTCCTTTTCAATTTTTCGGAATAGTTTGACAAGGATTGGCATTAGTTCTTGTTTACATGTTTGGACAAATTCACCAGTAAATACATTTGAATCATCTTTTTTTTTGTTGAGAGTTTTTAAAATTATTGATTTTAGAGAGAGATAATAAAGAAGAGAGAGAAAGAGAAATATTGATTTGTTGTTCCTCTTATTTATGCATTCATTGGATTGATTCTTGTATGTGTCCTGACCAAGGATGGGACCTGCAACCTTGGCATATTGGGACGATGCTCTAACCATCTGAGCCACCTGGCCAGGGCCTGTTGAGAGGTTTTTGATTACTGATCCAACCTCCTTACTAGTAATTGGGTTATTCATATTTTCTATTTCTTCATGATTCAGTCTTGGTAGAATATATGTTTCTAGTAATTTATCTATTTCTTCTAAATTATCCAATTTGTTGGCTTATAATTATTTAGATTAATCCATTATGATACTACATATTTCTGTTGTCAGCATATATTTACTAGATAATTTCAAATGACTTGTGTTAAAGTTCACAAATTCTTTCTTCTACTATCACATCTGTTGTTGAAGCTCTCTATTGCATTTTTTTATTATTTTTCCCTTTCTTATGATTTTTTTTTTGGAATTTTCTTCATTCGTTTTATTTTAACGGTTTAAAAAATGTAAAACACAATTTTTGTATGCAGGCCACACAAAAACAGGCAGCAGGCTGGATTTGGCCCCAGGGCCAGTTTGCAGACCCTGCTGTAGACTAATTTTTTTTTCATTTTTTTTATTGCTTAAAGTATTGGAGGGAGGGGGGTAAGAGATCAACCAAAGGACTTGTATGCATGCGTATAAGCATAACCAATGGACATAAGACACTGGGGGATAGGGGAGGCTAGGGGACTGTCAAGGGCGGGGGGGAAAAAAGGACACATATGTAATACCTTTCTTATGATTTATAGTTCTGTGTTAAACCTCTCATTTTGTTCATGTATCGTTTTCCGTTTTCCTGATTTCACTGAGTTGTCTATCTCTGTTCTCTTATAGCTCTTTAAGCTTCCTTAAAATAATTTGTCAGGTAATTCATAGATCTCTATTTCTTTATTGACATATACTGTAAAAGTACTGTATTCCTTTTGTGGATTTACGGTTCCTTGACTTTTTTTGTGTGTGTTGAAGTCTTACATTGATGACTGTGGATTTGAAGAAGCAATATTACTTACTGGCTTTTTGAGAGAGATACCTTCACCCGTCAACCCACCCGGGGATTCTGAGGCTTTCCTCAGACTTTTTCTATTGATGTGCCTGCTTCACATTTTTGTTCCCTGTTGTGGGTGTGGAGAATTTTTAAGGTTCTATGCCTTCTTTCAGTCCTCCAAAGCCAGAGTGGTGGAGGTTCCTGTGGGCCCTCTGTGGGGATCTGCAGGTGAGATGTCCCTAGTGGCTAGTGGGTGAGCTTCCTGATGTGCTTTGGTTAGTAGGAAGGACTGTGAAGTGGTTACTACTTTCTTTTTGAGTTTGGAGCCTAGATACTTTGCTCTTAGCTTCTCCCAGCCCCTAGTCTTACAGATTACTTGAGTAATCTGGGTGAAGAAAGAAATGTGTCCTGCACAGATGGGGAAGCTGGTACTCACACACTCTTACTTTCCCCTGTGGAAGAAATCATGGCTGCAGGAGTTTCTCCAGGCATTAAGCCACACTGCCTTGCAGGAGGAGTGATGAAGGCAAAGTAAAACTTTCTTTGACCCTTTTCAATGTGTTTACTCTTGGATTTTTAGTGTGCTAGAAGTTCTCCTAAAGACACTCTCATCCCTGGATAACTGTCAAAATTGATGTTCCAGAATGGGATGAAAGTAGAGAATTCCTATCCTATTCCACTATCTTGCAGGTGTCACTCTAGAAAATATAGAATTCTGAAGGAGGAAAATGATCAGGGATTAGAATGGATATTACATAATAATAAAAGGGCTAATCCAACAAGAATACCTGGCTATTCTTTTTATGTATGCATCTATCAAAATATCTTCAAAACACACAAGTCAAGAAAATTATAGAACTGAGAGTGAAAATAGAAATGTCCACTTATAAAGTTGGAGATTTCGACACTCCTCAATTAGTAATCCATGGAATGATTAGAAAGAAATCAGTAAGTTCATATAATACCTGAAAACCACCATCAAACAAATTGACTTAATTAGAAATTATAGACCACTTGACCCAATAACAACTGAATAAACATCCTTTTCAAGTGAAAATAAAAGATTATAAAAATACGCTGGGCCTAACTGGTTTGGCTCAGTGGATGGAGCGTCGGCCTGCGGACTCAAGGGTCCCGGGTTCAATTCCGGTCAAGGGCATGTACTTTGGTTGCGGGCACATCCCTAGTGGGGGGTGTGCGGGAGGCAGCTGATCGATGTTTCTCACTCATCGATGTTTCTGTCTCTCTATCCCTCTCCCTTCCTCTCTGTAAAAAATCAATAAAATATATTTTTTTAAAAATAGGCTGTATCTTGTGTCATGAAACAAACCTTAACAAATTTAAAAGAATTAAAAACATAGACAGTATGTTTTCCAATCATAATGGGAGAAAAATTTTGCAAATCATATATTCAACAAGGACTTCAAGATGGAAAAGATAAATAATTCTCTAAACTCAACAAAAATAAAACAACTCAATTTTTTAAATAGGCAAAATATTTGAACACACTTCCTAAAAGAGAAATGCAGATGTCAATAAACACATAAAAAGATGCTCAACATTTTTAGTCACCAATGCAAATTAAAATTACAATAAACCCCAATCAAAATTTCAACAAGTTTATTTTGTTGATATAAAAAAAAACTGAGTCTGACATTTATTTGGAGAGGAAAAGACCCAGAATAGGCAACACAATATTAAAGAAGAATAAAGTTAGAGAGTACTGACACTACTCAACTTTAAAACTTTCTGTAAAACTAAGGAATTCATATATTATGTGTGGTGTTGGTGAAATAACAGAAAGATATATGGAACAGAATAAAGAGCCCAGAAATAGACTCACATAAACATAACCAACTGATGTTTGACAAAAGAGCAAAGGCAATACAATGGAGAAAAGGCCACCTTTCAACAATTGAACATCCTTCTGCAAAACAAAACAAAACAAAAAACCTGAATCTAGACATAGACCTTAGGATCTTCACAGAAATCCACCCAAAATGGAGCATAAACCTAAGTGTAAAACACAAACTATAAAACTTCTAGAAAATAATATTTAAAAAAATCTGGATGACTTTTGATATAGTGATGATTTTTTAGATACACCAAAGGCAAAAAACATGAGGGAAATGATTGATAAGCAGGAGGTCATTAAAATAAAAACTTTGCGCTGAAAAGACATTGTCAAGACATTGATGCCCTAGCTGGTTTTGCTCAGTGGATAGAGCACCAGACTGAGGACTGAAGGGTCCCAGGTTCAATTCTGGTCAAGGGCACATGCCCAGGTTGCGGGCTCAATCCCCAATTGGGAGCGTGCAGGAGGCAGCCAATCAATGATTCTCTCTCATGATTGATGTTCCTATCTCTTTATCCCTCTCCCTTCCTCTCTGAAATCAATATAAATATATATATTTTTAAAAGTAATACATTATAAAAAGAGAGAGAGAGAGAAAACAAGTCACAGGTGGAAGAAAAATATTTGCAAAAGACATAACTGATAAAGGATTGTTATGCAGCATATACAAAGAACTATTAAAACTTAACAATAAAAGAAACCTAACAATCCAATTTAAAAATGGGCAAAGAACCTGAACAAACAACAAAGGATACACAGATGGCAAATAAACTTATAAAAAAAGAATCAATATCATATGACATTAGATAATTGCAAATTAAAACAATATTATGATGTCACTGTCCACATATTAGAATGTCCAAAATCTAAAACACTACCAACACCAAATATTATCATTTGGTGGAGCAAAAAGAACTCTCATTCATTGCTAATAGGGATGCAAAATGTTACAGCTACTTTGAAAATTAACTTGGCAGTTTCTTACAAAACTAAATATACTCCTATCCTATGATCTAGCAATTATACACCTTGGAAAAAATATGTCTACACAAATAACTATATACAGATTTTTTTAGAAGCTTTATTCATAATTGCCTAAACTTGAAAGAAACCTAGATGCCCTTCAGTAGGTGAATGGATAAATAAACGATGCTACATCCAGACAATGGAATATTATTTAGCATTTAAAAATGAGCTATCCAGCCTGAACAGAAATGGAGAACCTTAAATGCATATTATTAAATGGGAAAAGGCAGTATGGAAAGGATACATACTGCATAATTTCAACTATATGACACTCTGAAAAGGCAAAACTATGGAGACAGTAAAAAGATCAGTTGCCGATCAGGGGTCAATTTCCTGACTGCAATATTGTACTATAGTTGTACAACGTGTTACCATCGGGGGAAACTGAGTGAAGAGTATGTGGAATCCCTCTGTATTATCTCTTACAACTGTATGTGAATCTACAATGATTTCAAAATAAAAAAATTTCAAATATTCAGCATTTCTTTTCATTATTAAGCGCAATAAAGGCATTTGAGAAGACAGTCACAAACTAGGAGAAGACATTTGCCTTACCCACAATGGATTAATATACAGACTGCATAAATAAGAAATTGCAAATAAAAACATATATCAATAATCCAATAGAAAAAATGGCAAAGACATTTCACAGAAGATGACAAGTGTCTAATATTCATATAAAAATCTGCTGGATCTTGTGAGTAACTAGTTAAATGTTAATTGAAATTATAATCATATAGGATATCACAGCAACCTGATTATAAATACACACACACACACACACACACACACTAGAGGCCCGATGCATGGAATTTGTGCAAGAGACTCTGCCCTTGCAGCCCCAGCTTTGTCTGGAAGGTCATCTGGAAGGATGTCCGGAAGGTCGTTTGGCTGCCTGGTCTAATTAGCATATTATGCTTTTATTATTATAGATTATGACTATATCAAGTGTTGGCAAAGACACGGAGCCTCAAAAACTCTCATACATTGCAGGTGAATATGGAAAATGGTAAAAATCACTTTGTAAAACCCTTAGATATTATCTAGAAATTTTGATTCATGGTCCAGTAATTACACTCCTAGATCTCTAGCTAGAAAAATTCTTGCCCATTTGTGCGAGAAGACATTTTTATATTAGCTCTTCTTCAGTAGTAAGATTGAAACCATCCAAGGTCCTTCATCAGTGGAATAGATTGATAAAGTATTGTATGTTCATTCAATGGATTTTTACTGTAGAGCAGTAAAAACGAATGAACCAGAACATACATCCACATAGATAAATTTCTCTGGAGCACAATAGTGAGCAACATAGAGACGCTGCAGCACAAAACATACAATATGATTCCAACATACTGTATATGGAGTGTAAAAATATTCTATAGGTGTAAAACTTAAAAGAAAAAGAAGGGAAAGTGTCATTTAAATGTGTATTATGGTTACCAATGAGAAGGGTTGGGGGAGATCACAATTAAGAGTAGCACTGAGAAGAAATTGCTAAGGAGAGGGAGAAATGGATGCTTATTTTATTGTTATTTTAGAAATCTACTTGAACATTATATGCCCTTGTGTATATATTTAATAATAGCAAAGTTAGAAAGAAAATTACAAGATAAAGAGGTGATTCAGGCTGATGACCTAAATGAATAGACACTAATGCCAGTACTTGACTCAAATCTCTATAGAAATCAAACTAAGTAAACAGAAAAGCTCACTTCAGGTAAAATACCACTCAGGACCCAAGCTTGTGTTTTGCTAAGTGAGCATCTAAACTTGTGTCTGGCTGAGATCTTTGTGTGTTGTAACTTCATAATTCTTAAAAATCCTTAGATTGGGTCCACAAACAATTTTTGTAAGCAATTAAGCCATAATACAGTATTACCAAATTATGACTGTCCCAAAGGATTGTGCAGCCTAAAGAAATTCAGTTTTATTGATACAGCTTATATTTTTCCATTTGTATTATAATTCCTTTTTCAGTAGAACCTGTGTCCATTTCCATGGCTATAAGAAACAGAAACTCAAAGCCAAGATAAATGATTGCAGATATAACATCCTGAAGATAAAGTTACAGAGAATATATACTCTACAGTTCACATCTTAAAAGTACCATAATAGCTTAGTGAACATTTTACTGGCAATGACATTCAAAAACAGCTACGTTATTGTTCAGGATCTTCCCTGGACTTAACATCAGCAATATTTTGAACCCTATTCTCTTATTGCTACGTCTGTAAGAAATGAAAAATAATGGTAAGATCTTGAGTAGATTATTGAAACAAATAACCAGAAAAAAAATCATTGCCCTAGTCGTATTGTGAAATGCCTTGGTGCTGGACAAGAGATACTCCATTAATGCTGACTAGAACAACACAGCTTTGAGACTTGGATCACAGAAGCCCTCCCTCATTAAAAGAAGCCCATATGGCTCCCAAACCCATCTAAGACCCCCAACTATGTGCTTCCTTCAGCCTCAGATCTTTAATCAACACAGATGCTGAGATTTTAGCCAAGGTGCTTGCCCTGCATCTGAATAAACTGTTCCTGCAATTAATTAACCCAGACCAAGCAGTTTTTGTGCTGGTCACAGATCCTCTGGCAACCAGAGGAGACCCTCATCCATCATCTCACACCACCAAAACCCCCATTTATATCCTGTCCTCTGACTCTGAGGAGGCATCTGAGGAGAGAGTAAGCCTCTTTACGTTTTAGATATTAGCTAGATTTGGTATAAAATGACTTTTTCTTCCTTAATTCTACAAGAATCCATCTCCTCATACTTTATGAAATGAAGCATGTTCCTTATTTTAAGAAACCACCAGAAGTTTCTTCACCTTTCCATTTTTCCATATACCCAAATATTTTGTCTAGATATATGTACACATTGCTATGGATAAAACCGAAGTATCCATACTGTTAACAGCATGTAACTCAAACTGGCAAGTGAATTTGATTGATTACTAATCCACTTTCCACAATATTGAGATTTCCTTGAAAACGGTTTTAAATCTAATCCCTTTCAACAGTGTTGAATTAAAAAAGAAAACAGATATCTGTGATTCTTGCCCAGGCTTTGATATTATCTTCCCAAATATAGAGTGCAAAGGAAGCAGAAGTAGGCAACATGCTTATAATTTCTTAATATTTTAAGAGCAACAAACATTCTTGTCAACTAATAGGTAAACATTGAGGAATGATTAGAAAATTTTCATGCGTTTGTAGCAGTGGGAAGTAGGTGGGAGAGTATCAACACCCTACCCTGTTTCTCTGTTGTTAATGGAGTATAAATTTCATATTATCCTGCCACTGACTATTATAATTCTCACTGTCCTAACTACAGTCTCTAATAATTTTAATTTCCAGTCTTCTGTGGTTTCATTAAGATAACTTTGTTAGTATTCATCAGAAAAAAATTGTTTTTACATTTTCTCTTAAGCTTATTACTCTTTCATTGATAAATTTATATGTAATATGTCTTTGGACTAAAATATTTTTCATAGTAAGATATCCTTAAATGGAAGAGAAAAAAATATTGAGAAAAATGAGATTTAGTAGACACATGTTTGATGGGGTGTGTGTGGGGGGGAAGACTTTTATCAAACTTATCTATTCCAAATATCTGTGGATCCTTGAACTGTACGCTGTGATGGGTGACTGTCATGGAAGCTGCCAGCTATCTATATTTAATCAGATAAATGCACTGGGATGCTTTCATTGCAGGTCAAACTATTTACATTCTTCTGCCAGGTTCCATGTTAAGTGTTCCTCACACAGGACCACATTCTTTCAGAGAAACTTTTAACATTAAGAAATTCTACATATTAAAAAAAATACTTCCTCACTTTCATTCTCATTCATATCCTTTTAATTAGATGTATTCAAATAAACAGATATCCTGTTTCCAGAGCCTTTGGGAAGTAAACTAAAACTAAAGCACAATTTAATAAAACACATTAAATATAACTATTGCCCCAGAGTAACAGATAGTAGAGCTTAATTCACTAAAGTAAATTTTATAATCCATTTAGAATATGGGGTCAAAATTTGTTTGTGAAAAGAAACTCATTTTCTCTTCTTGATTCCCCTCAGATTTGTTTTTACCTTAGCAAGTTATGCAAAATTTCGAACCAAAAATAGTGTTTTATAATTTTAGAATTACTGGTAGTAATGCTATATGGGACCTATACTCTTCTTATATTTAACATATTGGAATTTAAAACACATATGATCCCTTAAGAAAGGTGTCATAATTCCTATACTAAAAGTGTTCAAACTAACAAGAATTGTAGTACAAATAAATGCTTAAAACTTTTTGAATTGCACCTGATTTGAATTAGATTACAATGATCACAATAATGCCATCAAAGATTACCTTAAAAAAACACACATTATATAACCCTGGATAATTTAATAAAAAACATGCAAAAATTTCATAGAATTAAATTTAAAGGTGAAAAACTGTAATGACAATGTTTTGTAAATAGAACCTCAAGACAAAATCTTTATAACAGAACAGTTACAAAGTAATACTATTTAAAGACTTTTAGGTTTCAAATCTATTGTAGAAACATGGAAAAAAATGTTTTTCTTACACTAGTTGGAAAAGTCAACCTTCTTTTGCTAAAGTGAAACCTATCTAAATTCAACCTGCTTTCAAGAAATAGCAGAATAAAAACAATATGTCATTCTAAAAAATAAAAACACAACGAAACATCACATCCTATCAGGTGGCAATTAATGTAAAGATTCCGATTCATTAGATTGTGTATGTGCATGTGCATATGTATAGAAAAGTATTTACTATTTAGTTTCTCTGGGAAAGAATGAATGAATGGAAGTCGTATTATTTAATTCTAAAATTACTCAGTAGGAAATCATTTTCTAGTTTAAATTGTTTGTAATTACCACAATCATTCTACCACTAGTTTTGCACTAGAAATTGTACAAATCATTTTACACTAGAAATTGTAGTACTTGTGTATAGTAATAATGTATAATTAGCATTTCTCATCATTTAATAAAGATCTTTTAGGAGAAGATCATGGGCCTCCATATGCGAAAGATCAGCTTATATATAATGAGATTCTTACGACAATTTTTAATTTGACCTCATAAAATGTCATGTAAATACAAAACAGTTTGATTGAAATTTGTTCTTTAACAAATGAGGTCATGAGGAGGTTAACATTACTTGTACTTATACTGTGGATGATAACCAGGAAGATGTATTCTAAATCTACTTACCAAATGACTTTAAAAAATATATTCTGATCATTAGTTTTAGAATTGAAAATTCTTAGAGACACTGTCTACTGTTGTTTTTTTTTACTTATCAAAAAAGTTGTTTTATAAATATTTTCCTGAAGAATATTATCTTTTTATTTAAGAAAATTAACACAAAAAAAATCACCTGGGGTGGAGAGAAATCTTAAAAATGTATAAAAATATTACTTATCTCAATGTTTAAATTACTGATATGATTATTTTTAATGAATAACAAAATATCAGTGAATTTTCTTGGAAGTAGGTATGTTTAAATTTCATAAAATTATTAAAGAGTGAAATTAGTTAACTTAGGATCTTCTTAAAAAGAGTTTTGAGAGTGGGGCAATGAAAAAGTTTGAAAACAGATAGTGATGACTGCAGAACAGTGTGAATATAATTAATGCCACTGAATTGTACACTTAAAAATGGGTAGAATGACATGTTTTATATACCACAATTTTTTAAAAAAAAGGAAGAAGAGATTGATTGATTCTGTAATGAGGATACCCATGAAGAAGTAGTTGTGCAGTCATTATAGTCCTATTTATACAAAGGACTTGATTATCTTTGATAATTTAACTTAAATATTCTGTACCTCAGTTTTTGCTTGGTAATGATTGTATTTCACACATACACAGAAGACTTGTAGAAGGAAAATGCAAGGCTTTATAAAGAAGAAGAAAGTAAGTGTAGAAGAAAACATAAAAAAGGAAACTGGTATTATATAAAAGATTAATGGTATGTTTTGGAATATATAAGTTTTTAATTTATTTATGCCACAATTTTATCAGAAATATGTAAAGGCACATGAAACAGGTAATCAAATCAAGGATATTAGAATGGAGGCTTAATGGTGCAGTTCAATCAAATTATTTGATGAAAATGTCTTTAAGTATTCATCAGAAAAACCTTATTTACACTATTTGTGCAAACCACTGGTCTAAACGAAGGAGATACAAACATAAACATAAGATCTGTCTTAAATATCATATTCTAGAAGGGGAGAAAAAGAGTGTGTGGTCAGCAGGTTTTGACCCCATTATCGTTGCACCCTGGTATTATGCCCATGAATATATTACCTAATATGGAAAAAGGAAGTCAAGATTGCAAAACAGATGTAAGGTTGTTAATCAGTTGACCTTAAAATAAGGAGGTTATCCTGGACTATCCAGGTGGGCCCAGTGTAATCATATGGGCCATTTAAGTGGAAGAGGAAGGCAGAAACATGAGTCAGAGAAATGTCTTTAGCATGAGAATTTGTAGCATGAGAGAGACTCCCAAGGCTGACTTTGAAGATGGACAAGGGAGGCCACAAATCAAGGAATGTTGGTGGTCTCTAGAAGTTAGAATCAGCCCTCAGCTAAGGGCCAGTGGATTCTAACCCTACAACCACAAAGAAATGAATTCTGCTAACAACCTGAATGAGCAAGAAAACAGATCCTTTCTTCTCTAAAGTCTGCAGAGAAAATCATGGCACTGCTAATAATTTGATGTTAGCTTGGTGAGGCCTGACATACAGAAGTTTGTTGCAGTCTGGGCTAGAACTCAGTCAGGCAGCCATAAGAAAACTGCATGGGAAACATATTCTAGCAACGTGCTTAGGAAGAAAGTGAAATGGGTTTGCTGAAGAGCTAGCTAGTCTCTGAAGCTTGACTCAAGAGAAAAAAGTAACCAAGTGTATGAACAGATAATTTGCCAAAAAATGAAATAAATCCAATAATTTTAAAGCATTTAGTATCACCTGATTCAAAAATGCAAGCTAAAAATAAAGTTACAATTTCTTACTTACCAAGTTGGCAAAGATTTTTTTTAATTACAATATTTGATGTTAGATTAGATCAGGAGAAAATAGGACTCTAATACAAGACTGGAAGAAGCTTACATCCTTCCTTGAGGACAATTTGGCAGCATATGCCTGAGCTAAAAAAAAAAAAAAAAAAAAAAAAAAAACATTTCCTGAGATCCACCAATGTGGCATCTAGGAATTATTCTAAGAAAAATAGTAAATATCGTCATAAAATTTTACTCTAGCAATTCCTAAAATGGGGAGTGTTACTATACAAATATACACTTGAATCTGTATTACTTTGGTTAAGTAAATATGTGTGTAGTAACCAAAGTACTATTTAGTGGAATGCAACATCCTCATTAAAAAGAATGTTGTAGTGGTATACTTAATAACATGGAAAAATATGAAATATATATTATTAAATAGAAAAAATGTTGTAATATATGTATAGTATTGATGATTTCTTGTATATAAAGGAGAAAGTGTACATCTGTATGTATTGTAATGTAGCATGTGCCTAGCAAAATGTCTGAAAGGCATTTATATTGTTGAAATAGAATGTGGAATTACATGTGGTATTTCTCCTTATTGTCTCTTTTAAATAATATTTCTATGATAATCACATGTGGCTTTTACAATATAAAGTGTATTATAAGAAACAGAAATATAGATACGGAAAATCTAGAATTCAGTTTCTGAAAACAAAATGTCATCAATATAATAACTTTACAATATACAGCAGATTTTAAAATCTTTAACCTGGAATATTCTGTTACAACAGCCTCCAAACTTGCCATTCCTCTAGCATGCTGCTCCTAGAATTGTGACTAATCACAAGAATTCTCTGAAAGCACTCTCACTGATCTGTATACTCTTCAGCTAGAAGGAACAAAGGAGATCAGAAATTATAGGTCAGTTTTTCAGAAAGCATTGCCTACACCTATGCACATGTAGAATAATAGTCCCTGTTACTAAATATTAACTGGATTTAATATGAACCTCTATTTCCAATTTCCTTCACAGAAAGAAAAAGAAAAGTTACCAGTTTACTCCAGTAGGATCGGGAGAGATATCTACCAGTAAGTCAATCAAAAAATATCTTAAACTCCTACTATGTGATTTGTAAGAACAGCAAATGAGCAAGCAAAAAACCCAAGCCCATTGTCAAGAATTTGATTTACAGTGTGGATAGAGCAATTGCTCCTTTGGCATCTTGCCGGGGTCCAACCCCAGCAGGTCCAGGGGTCCCCAAAGGTGTGGACGGAGTCGGCGAAGAAGGCATGACACGGAGACAGCGTTCAGTTGATCAGCAGCCTAGCCAGGATCTCTAGCCAGGATCTCCAGCCAAGTTCTGGTCTGGATCTCCAGCAAAGTTCTGTTTCGGATCTCCAGCCAGGTTCTGTATCCATGTTCTCTTGCTAGGTTCTCCAGGTTCTCCAGCCAGGTTCTGTAGCCATGTTCCCTTGCTAGGTTCTCCAGCCAGGTTCAGTCACCAGGTTCTAGTCAGGTTCAGTCCAGGATCTTTTGCCATGTTCTCTCCAGAGAAGTTCTTCCGTCTCTAGGTTCTGTGTAGGTTCTGTGTCTAGGTTCTGAGTGTAGGTTCTGTCTTCTAAGTTCTGTGTTCTAAGTTCTGTCTCTTGCTGTTTTGTTACATCTGTATTTATACCAGTTGATTCAATCCTATCAATCTCTATTACAAAGGTTAGGGCATTTCTTATCTCCATTCTAGGGAGTAAAGATTATGTAACTTAAGCATGATTGTTCGTAGTTAAAGTGATTAATTACCCGCCTGGCACTTAGTTGAGGGGTTTTATCCCCTCCCTGACTTCAGGGAAAAATCCCTACCTGGGGAAACAACCTTTCTCGGAGAGGTGACCTTGGTTAAAACACACAGCGCTAAGGGGAGTAAACATATTAAGAACAGTATGCCATATATGCCAGGTCCCTTGAAACAGCAAGGATGGACCGGCTCCCGGCAGCATCTCCCACCGATCATCATTATGGTCAAAGACTGTGACATTCAGGTGTATGGTTTCTGAGATAGAGCAGATCTGGGGACCTGGGTAATGACAAAGTCTAGGGTGGAGGTGGAGTATTGAGAAGGTGAAGGTCATCAGAATAAGAAGATGGATTATAGGAAAGGTGGAGTGTTCCATGGGGCTTCTGCATGGATACTTAAATTAGCCAGTATGAAGACATGGGGAAAAGAGGAAAACCATGACCCCGATGTCAAATTTTCCATAAATGTGGAAACTTGAGTGGAAGGGATGGAGATAGAAACTTCAAACAAGGAGGAGTTTTTGCTTATAGTTCAAGAGAACTCGGTTGGATGAAAGTGATTGGGGAGTTCACCCCACCTCCCAGGACTGGAGTAAGTCAGACTTGAAAGATAGAGCCAACTTTGCTTGCGTTGTTTGAGTTGACCTAAATTTCAGATGAGGCCAGCAAAGGTCATAAAACTTAGGAAGTAAGAGGTATTGTAGAACACAGTTCCAGAAGGACTAATATGGTAAAAATAATATTAGCTAACAATTATAAAATGTATGCTATGTGCTTGACTCATTCACTCTTCTCAGTAACCCAAGGTGAGAAAACAGGCATGAAAGATTAAGTGACTTGCCCAGTATCACATGGTTTGTAAGTGGCACAGCTAGGATTTACACGAGGCAATCCAGTTCCAAAGTTTGCGTTTTGAAGCACTGCGTTCTTCTCCAACCAAAAGGTTTGAAAAAGGGAGGAAGACTTAGGAGAGGAAGTAACATAGTGGGTCCAAAGGCAAGGTTTGGCAAAACCAGCAAGGCCAGGGAGACCAAATCTGAAAAGGGTGGGAGTCGCAGGAGATGCAAACTCCTATTTTAAAATGTGTCTGGGTGTGTATATATAACATTGATTCTGACATTACTCATATTTAAATTTTTAAATATTGCAATGTGCATTCGCTTCTAATAGCAGTTTCAAAATAACAAATCACTACTGACTAATCTGTATAACACACGCACATCAAAGGTTGTGATTTAGTATGCTTAAATTTAGGAGATGCACTTTTATAATATAATTTAAACAAATATCTCCTAAGAAACGACATCTCTGGAAAACAGAACGATGTTTACTTTTTATTGGATTTATACAAGAGAAGTAAAATAAAACTGAGAGAAGGTAGCCAGAAGAAAATCGTCCTCCAAAATACAAAGCCCTAATTAAATTTCATTTATAAATGTAAATAGATTTTATGTATTTTGCATTTAAGTTTTTTAGCATAAAATACAACATAGTATAAATGTGTCACTATAATTTTATAAGTAAAAAATGCTAAAGTTTAAAACATTTTGACAAATTTAATTGGTACTTAAAACCTCATTGTATTCTTAGGATTTTTTTCCAAACCTTATTTTCCATAGTTTTTATGAATATGAAAATTATTCCTATATTAAACTATGCTAAAAATGATTGGTCACTATATTTATGCAAAAATAAGTAAAAGATAAAAAGATACAAATAACCCAAGCAAAACTGCTTGGGGGTTAAGTTACACAGATTCTGCCTCTATTCTTCATTTTCCATTTCTTAGGTAGACCTGACCTCTGACAAAGGTTTTAACTAACAAGCAAATTTACCACTTCAGCTGTTTACCAGGCCTTAAATCTGACCATTTTGGAGCGTCTTCAAATGAGCCAGATGAGCAACTACTTAATTAGGATCTTAATTATTTTCTTGCATTCCCATCGTGTCTGGGAGTCACCGTGAGGCAGCTTGTTTCGGCCGTTTCTGGGCTGCCAGCACTGTTCCCCCAGGCGGTGTTTGTGGTAAATTCCCAGCTCCAGGGAGCGCCAGATAGAAGCTGCCTGCAGAGCAGGGAGGTGCCCCAGCGGCCCGCCTGAACTTTTGTCGTAGCCTGAACTCCATCATCTCAGTGGGACACAACTGTCTCCTTTCAGTAGGATGGAGTTAGTGTGTTTTGGCTTCAGAATCATGTTGTATCTTTGAACTTCTCTGTGTTCCTGCAGTGACTGAGTTCTGAGTAATAGAGTCAGAGCCAGCTGTTGATGATTCTAGCTTTTAAGCAGAATCAGTTAAAAGTGCGCTTGTGTGAGAGAGAGAGTGTGTGTGTGTAGTTCATATAGTTTAATATCAATATTTTCAGCCCACAAATTTATTTGTAAAGCATGAGAGAACTCACTGGATTTTGTAAATTGTCCCCCATTTAAGATTTGAAAGCAAAGCAAAAAAAAAAAAAAAAAAATCGCTGTGAGTGTTTAAGAGTCTCGGAAAACAGAAAGGTAGAGGTTTAAATAGACATCTTATACTTTTGTTCTTTGTAAGCGAAATTCACTTATGGATTATTGTGAAATAGCTTGTGTTCCGATAAAAGTGAATAGGTTAACTGCTCTGTATTTGTTATGGCTTGTGACTTGTTCTGGAGCCTTGCTGTAACATCACCCAGGAGAAGGCACACTTTTGTTTAAGATCCACCTTTAATTCTTCCCAGAATTAGTAGGGAAACATCTCGATGGTCTCCATTTCCTTTCTGCACAATCAAGGGAGGACAGGTGCAGCAGGCACCCTTCTCTAGATGGCCCCCTACATTGCTGTCCCTGGTTAGTCAATGCTAATCTAGGTACTACTGTGAAGGGGTTTTGCAGATGGAAAATCCTGATCTGATCACTCTCGTGAAAAGCAGAGAATTTTCTCTGACTGGCGGCAAAAGGAAAAATCGGGGAATACTAAAGCTAAGAATTTGACATGCCATTGCTGGTTTTGAAGATTGAGGGGCCATGGGGCGAGCGTCGGAGCAAAGGCAAGGCTCTGGAAACATTGTATAACCCCTAGCCCATAGTCAAGAAGGAAATGTTGGAGACTTCCGTCCTGAGACCTAAGGAACTAAATTCTGCCAACAACCTGAATGAGCTTGGAAGCAAATTCACCCCCTGATGTTCCATTTAAGAGCTCATCTTGTGAGACCCTACACTTTGCTGAGCACTGTGGGACTTAATACCTACAGACAGAGCTAATAGATGGGTGTTGTTTTAAATGGCTAAGTTAGGGGTAATTTGTTATGAAGCAATAAACACTAACACAACAGTGCTTCAGAATATGCAGATCAGCAGATTTTTCTGCCAAATCTAACTTTATAAGGACTCACTTTTTCCAACTCTGACTTATTTCTTTTTATCTGCTCATCCCTGTTTGTGCCTGACTTACACGTCTTGTTTGGTCTTCTCTGGTCCACTCCCTAGCCCTCTTGCTGGCAGATAAGAACAGAAAAGATCAAGGACAGTATTTACATTGTGTTTTCCAAAGTGTAAACTGCAAACCACTGGTGGTGCCTGCTAACCTGGTTTCAGAAGGTTCCCAGACCCAGCATAATTAATACTGAGGCTCAAGTGAAAAGGTTCTTCACTTTTCAACTCTCTTCCAACCCTTCTGATTCAATAAAGGAGAAAGTCTCCATTTGGTCTCATGTGATTTAACATCCAACACTAACACATGTCCCTCTTTAGGGCATGCCTCAGGTGGGAGCCCTCCACTGTCATAGGCTCTGGTTAGAAGTCAATAGTGTATCTTTTATTGTATAATTTCTGTTTCTATGTCTGGCAAGCTACATGCCTTTCTAATATGAGTATCAACATAAAGTTTCCTTTTTAAGAACTTATTTTGTTGAGTCTAAGTTGTACCTTTTTCATATGTTGAGATCACTGAAATCAGGATGTGTCTCACAATTTTGGCTTTTGCTGCCTCTCACTGCCCTCTTGTCCCATGAAGCAGAGTGAAGCAGCTGTAAAGTACACACTCAGCAACCCCTCCCCAGTCCTTCTCTCCAGCCCAGGCCATCCAGTCTCCTTGGCCCTGAACCCAAGCCTGGGAGTCCCTGTACTGACAGCTCAGAGATCTGACACTGGACTCGCCTGCTGCAAGGCCAGGTGGATTTATGCCTCGGTGTTAATACTCATCAGCCGTGGACAGAAACGTCCTCTTTTATTTCCTCCTTAAGTTTGGTTGGAAATAGGAATCTCATCCAGGGCCAAGGGGAAGTCTAAGCAGGCACTTCCAATGAGTGGGACATAAAATTTCTAAAAAGAAGGCACTGTGAAATTTTAGTTGGCAATTGTTTTCTCTTTCTCGGTGCTGCAAAAGGTAACGGGTATAACATACAAAGGACCATACATTAGATTCCATGAAATACAGTAAATATACTTAAGTTTAAGTAGAAAGTATTAAGTGAACAAACAGCACAGTTGGATAAAATGATGAAGGTGGGTACAGAAATGACTAAAGTTTGTAAAACGCTGGTCTGGCAGGAGGTGGGTTGAGTTCCAATCTGACTGTTAGAGGTGTCAGAGGACACAGGAGCACTGACCCTAAAGTAAAAGAAAACTAACCCCGGGCTGCAGGCTTTCTTGAAACTAAAGACACCTCTGACATTTGCCTCCCACTTCTGAGTAGAGCATCACAGCCCGCCTCCTGTCAGAGTGGTGACGGGGTTGGAGGTGCCGGGAAAGGCTCCCGTTTTCTGTGACTGTTTGGAAAAGCATCAACGACCCCGTTCGTTTTGCATCAAAACTTCAACTCCTCCCTTACAGCACAGGTAAGAAGTAGACTTAGGTTTAGGAGACAGGGAGTTGTCCCACAAGTCACTGGCTTATCTAGAACACACACTGATCCTGAGTTTCTGAGATTGAAGGCGCCACAAGAATCGCAAAACCAAACTGAAGCAGCCTTTTGAAAAGGAGTGGATGTGAGTCAGAAATTTGAAGGCAGGATGGAGGTTACCTTTTTAGCGAATGTGTTTTTACCTTTTTACCCATGTTACCCACCCCAGGTCTCCTTCAAATTGTGATGCTGGGTCATTAGCAGGCGGCCGTGCCCTTCAGAGAAGCAGGATCGGCTGCGTGGCCTGCTGGCCTGCTCTGGGGAGAGAAAGGCAGGCATGCGCTCCTTCCTTCATTCTGCACTTCTTTCTGGTAAAGCAAAGTGGCCAAAGCAAGCCGTGCCGTGGGCCACTGTGTAACACAGCATTCCATCATGGAAAGAGAATCACCGATGAGTGCTGCGGAATGAGGACTTCATTGCAGGAATTAGAAATTACACGACTGTGGGAGCTGAGGAATCTATTTTTTATTAGTAAATTTATCAGGGTGACATTGGTTAATAGGATCATCTAGGTTTCAAGTGTACATTTTTATGACTCAAGATCTGTATATCGTACTGTGTGCCCACCACTCAAAGTCGAACCCTCAGAACATAAGGGCTGCTACTTCACTTCTGCTTTCCAAATGTTGTGCAAATTTCCCTTGTCGCCATCCCTAACCTGGCACCACACAGGCACAGAGATTCTTGCTAATTGACAAGGTAGGATCCAGCTGCTGTCAGAGATCAGAGAGCAGAGATGAGCCCAGAAGGCGCCTCCAGGAATCTAGTCTCCATCTACCCTTATCTCCCATTTAGACCAAAAAAATCAAAATCCTGTTATGGATTTTCAACATTTATGCCTAAAGCTAGACTGACACATTGTTCAGGATCTTCAATCAAACTTTGAGGACTGACCCCAGAGCCGAATGGCAGGATCCTACAGCAGAAATCAGGTTCCAGAAGAAAGCACGCCCTTCCCAATGGTGTGATCAACATAGCAAAACAACCCTCCTGGGTTGGAAGCGTAGAGCATTGATAATGGAAGGATCAAGGAGCTCATATCTGGTGGAAAAACAATGGTAAGGGGGAGTGAACCAAGAAGATACTTTTAAAAATGAAGAATTTCAAATAGAGCTGAAAGAAACCTTATAGAATATCTCATCATTCTCAGACTTGCCCAGATGGAAAGCACCTGAAAATCCATGGTATTCCCGCAATATACTATGAAATGCCGATACAGTTAACTCTATATAAATTGAGGGCCATTTTTTTCTGGAAGAAAAATAAAGCTATAATGCATGTATGCAGTATGACGTCCCAACCACAGACACATATGAACAGCGGTTCTCAGACTTGCTCAGATGGAAAGCACCTGGGAGTCACGGTATTCTTTTCAGAATAGCATAAACACTGATAGATTTTTAATACCATGTGAACTGCGAAGTTTTTCTTAAAGAGGACAGGACTATATATGTACAATACAAAATTACTACCATGAGCACATAACATCTTCAAAACTGAAAAAAATCAATCGTTTCCAAATATTTCAAATGTGAAGCCATTTACTATGTGTTTTCATCTGCTATTCCAACTAGCCATAAAATAAAATAAAAGATTTAAGAAAGAATCGTGGGTAAAGAATCTTAAATTGAGAAAAAATATATCAAGTCAGTATCTTGATTTTTGAGAATTTGGAAAAGCCAAGCCATTAGCCCATGTGTATGTCCCAAAACTCCAGTCACACAGGTAAAGGGCCCATGTTCCATAGGATCTTGGTTTGAAAACCATCAATCTAGACCAAACCCCTTAATATGCAGATGAGAAAACTGGCCTAGAGAAACTGTAACTTGCCTAAGGTCATATAAGTAAATGGTGACACACTTGAGATTAAAAATCTTGTCTCAACTCCTAATCCTGTGTGTTTTTTTTTCCAATTTAGCCTGGATCTAATCCAACCACTGCTTGCACATGATTATTAATGCAAATAATTATTCTCCCGTTTTGTTTACTAATGAGCCTACTGGTTATATAACTTTGGGCAAGTTATTGAACCTTTTAAGCCTAAGAGCGAATTAAAAAAAAAATAACCTGTTAACTCAGTTATAAGCAAATCTTAGTTAAAAGCATTTTAAACTTAACAGGTGTTAATTTTCATATACAACATATGGACCAGAAATTTTGTTCATTAAATCTGATTTCCGTTAAACCAAGGTCCACAAAATCGAGGATTTAGTGTACTGTCAAAATATTATCCACTTAATCCTATGGCTTGTACTATTATTACTATGATGCTCACTTTATAGATGAGACAAATTAGGCTTACAGAAATCCAAGGTCACTGTGTTCTCCCCCTACACCCTAAGTGTGTTCTGATTTCTGCTTAACTACTGGGTTATGTATCCTGCATCACCTGTATGTGCTGATGGTCCGTCTGATCCATTACTTCCTAGTGTATCCTCACTGTGTAGCCAGTTAGGCCAGGGATGTAGTTAGAAAGGCATTTCATGTGCTGGTGCAACTTTTCTAGAAAGAATATTGTTAATACATATTCAATGCTATAAAAAAGCATTAATACCCTGATGCAGCAGTTCCACTCCTAGGAATTATATTATATCCTTTATAGTACAATAAATCAGATGAACAAAGGTTCATGTGAAGGGATGTTCGTCACTGTTATTTATAACAGCTAAAAATTATAAGCAACTTATATGCAAAACAAAATGCTATTAAGTAAAATATGGCACATTCATATGATGGAATACTATGTAGGCATTAAAATCACATTATAGGAAACACTTAATAGGATGGAAAATTTTCATCATTTATTATTAAATGAAAAAGCCTACAAAACAATATTGGAAATATGTTCCCAATTTTATTTTGTTTCTATGAATATATAAAATAGATTGAAAGAATAAAGACTAAAAGGATAACTCTGGGTGGCCCTAAATGATGATATTATGAGTAATTTAAATTACTTACTTGTACCTTTTTATTTCATCATTTCTTACAATAAATGCTACTTCGTAATCAGAAAAAGAGATGCATAAAAAGAAAAATAGAGTAAAGATGAAAAAAGGCTATCTATTTCATTTATACCCTAGGACTAAATTTAAATGAACCAGCTTTCCTTAATGTATGCCTACAGATAATTCCTCTTATACATGCTCAGAGAGAAAAATATACTTTCACAATAGCCCTGAGCTTTAGCAATGTTTCATTGGATGCATAGTTATCTAAAATTTGAGAAGAAAAGTAAGAATCATTCTTGTCCAAATTCAATTTTATTTTTCATTTTAAAGTTGCACAGTTATGATAGAAAATGTTGCCTTTTACATGAATTTTCATAACATGAAAACTATGAATTAGCCTAGCTGACCAGGTTTTTTGTCACTTGTTACTCTATATACCTCACTAACTGTTACTAATGTTCTGCATTACATACACTGTAAGACTCCCAAAAGGCTGTGTGGAAAAAACTATTACTATACTGTTTTTGGAAAAATAACCTCTTTGTAATGTGTTGACCTTAGTTTTCGTATATCTTTATGTAAAATAAGTTTAACATTAGGCTCTTTTGTCCTTGTAGCTTTTCAGATGTTTCTCTCTTAACTGTTGAATATTTGTGGGGTTTTTAAATTAATTATTTATTAATATAATAATCTTCCAAATATAATTTAAATTTAGCCTCATCCATCCAGTTGTGTTATTCTTCTAATCTTTCTTATGTATCAGCTGCTAAATCCCTCTTGTAGCTCTTTCAGTTTATTGGGCAAGGCCAGGCTTTACACCAACCATACCTTTAGACAACTTCCTATGTCTAATATGTAGTCATTTATCACTGCTGAAATTTATATTCCTGGAACCTGTTTTGTTTTTAAATATATTTTATTGATTTTTTACAGAGAGGAAGGGAGAAGGATAGAGAGTTTTAAACATCGATGAGAGAGAACCATCAATCAGCTGCCTCCTGCACACCCCCTACTGGGGATGTGCCCACAACCAAGGTACATGCCCTTGACCAGAATTGAACCTAGGACCCTTCAGTCTGCAGGGTGATGCTCTATCCACTGAGCCAAACAGGTTAGGGCTGGAACCTATTTTTAATACCAATGACAGTTGTCTTAATCCAGCCAACTTGAATTAGTTTCATAAACAATTCTATCAGAATTGTCATCACCAGTCACCTAATTCTATAAGGACTTACCTTTCTTGTTCTCTGTTGTGACTCCTGTCCTATTAGCCACCACTTCTGTCACCACTCCATATTGTGTTAATGTTGGTTTCTCTACAATGCCCTTCCTCCCTTCCCTCACCAGCAACATCCAAATAATTCCTCAAACTTCCTTACTTATTTACTCTGTGAAAACTTCTAAAAGCACTCACTGTTCTTGTTCTGCTGCTTCCCACCCATCCCCAACCTCTGCAGAACTAATTATTTTCTCTGTGTGCCCCACGCTCCAGATCTTGTGATGTACACTCATAATATAAAATGAGATAAATGTGCAGAATTCACAATGGCAGATAATGCCAAAATCATCTACATTTGACTTTGTTCTCCATTAAATCACGTCAAGGAATACAAGAGAAATGATGCTGTGACACACTGACTCCGGGCCACATGACAACTGTCTCACTTCTCCACGCTGCTCCTTGCATCTCACTTCATGCAAGGGATTGAAAAGAGTTATAGCTTAGACCGATAAACATCACAATGCTGGGAAGAATGGCTCTGGCCCCGGTGACTTTCCTACCCTCCTTAGATACCTGGTAATGTTAGTTGGGAGTTCAAAGGCCTTCCCTCCTGTGTGGCTGAAAGCAACATTCTGATTAAACAGATCAATTAGCAAGTGCGTTTATTTTTTAATTGACCCCTAATTCTGTGCCCAACACTATACATGCTAGGAAAGTATTTTTCAAATTGTGGGGTTGAGACCCATAAAGAAATCAACTTAGGGTCATAAAATCCATTTGGTGGGTCACAACTAGCATTTTTTAAAGAAAATAACATAGAATGGAATGAAATAGAAAACATCAGAGTGCATTATATATGTGCATCCTGAATCCCAAAGTAAACTGTTAAATAATGCTGTGCTACAGGGTACGAAAGTATACATGTTTCTTGTCTCTAATTTGTTTGAAATCTGCTTGAGAAGAATAAAACCTGTGCAGAGGAAACAGAATAATTATATGACCATATCAAATTCATTTCTGTTTTACATGTTTTACAGATGGATGTGGGTTTGAATGATCAGGGACTTTTGATAACCATGGTTGGTTGGTGCCACTGAAGGTGGGTAAAACTTGGCTTCTGTGTACTAGTAAGTAGAGAGAATTTTATATAACAACCATCAGACCAGCCATTGATTTAGATGTCTATAGAAAAACTCCAAAACAAGGTCTGCTAAAATTGATTATATGAGTGACTTTTATACATGTACTACAATAAAACATATGACCATCCTGCCCCCTCACCAAATGGCCAACTCATTCCTGTTCCTAATCTCCGTTTAGGTCTACTTCCCTTATTCAGATGGTCCCCTTGTAATTTCCTAGTACCCATTGTCTGATGCCATGCTTAGCACATAGCACTGTCTCTCCTGTTTGCTTTTCTATGCCCCCTACTTTATGGTTAATGCCATTATGACAGTAGTTGAACCCATCTTGTTCCCTTTTTTAAATCTGCGAGTCTATGTAGCAGAGGGCCAGACACAGTCAGCACTCCACAAATACTAGTGGAACAAATGATAACGAAAGTTACTTTGCTATTATCTTAGAATGTTACTGATTGTTTTGCACTTAATAGTAGTTACCCTTGAAGAGTTGGGTGATGAAGAAGGGTTTTTCCCAGTTTGCAAGTCTGCATTATCTGAAATTTTCTAGAAACAGATAGTTTATAATTTTAAACCAGTAATAGTTTTTGTTTCAAATAAACCAGATTGGACTAGAGATAAAAGAGATCCCGACAGAAATCAGCCAGTGGGGATTTCCCTGTCTCCTTGGGAAAGACTCTCGGAGAGGGACTAGGCCACTGTCAGGCACTTGTCCCTGCTCCCAAGGGCTTTTGCCTCATTTTAGTGAATGTTTGGTATTATGGGCTTTTAAAATTACGTTTAAAAATTCCTCGACTGCTGGGGTCCAGCCCCAGCGGTCCAGGGGTTCCCAAAGGTGTGGACAGAGTCGGCGAGGAATGTTTTACATGGAGACAGTGTTCAGAACTCTCTGGCTCTCTTTAGCCTCCATGGATCATCCTGTGCCTGGCTGAGGCCACAGAGAAAGATCCCAGGCAAGCTGAACCTTTATTTTGTAGTCAGAGGTAAACAAGGTAGTGGTTTCCATAGTTACATTGTTCTTGTGAGTTTCACTTGTTTTGACCATAGTTACACTGTTCTTGTGAATTTCACTTGTTTTTGTTCTTGTTGCACTTCCCTCAGCCCATTAGCTTCCCAGGTAAGATCTAGGGAGTGTCATAAGGTCAAGCCTAATTATGCTTAAGAGGACTATGCCCTCTAAACTGGGACTTGTTTGTGACTTTGCCAACAGGTCAGTCTGAAGTTTAACCCTATAGGCGCTCCCCACACTCAACCTGAGAAGTATGATAATCTTACATCCAAAGCATTGTTTTTTCCTTTTGTATGAGAGGGACATGTATAAGATGCAGTATAAATTATCAATGGTGAAATTAAAATCACCATGCAACTCTGAAATAAAAGCTTAGAAATAATCAAAAAGTATCATTTTAATGGAATAATAATGACAATAAGATTATATATATATAAATTCCCGTATTTAAGCAGTGGTTTTCTTTTAAGTCTATATTGGGGTCTAAAACCCTTTTTAGAAGTTGATGTCAACTCTCAAAATGTATATAATGTATATAAGGGCATTCACACTCAATTCTGAATATAATTTCAGTGAAGGCCCCCAAGCCGCCATGGGTGTCAGAATAAGGACCTCGGCTTTTAAGTCTACAGGGTGCTGTTCACATACATAATCTCGTTTGATCCATGTAAACTTCCTATGGTTAGGTCAGGCCAGTTATCACCATCACAAATGGGGAAACCAAGCATTTAAGTGATTTTAAATGATGTCTTCCCCATCACACAGCTGGTCACAGAACCCAAACTCCATTGCAGCTAATAATAAAGAGCTAATATGCTAATTAGACTGAACAGCAGGACAACCGTCAGGACGACCTTCCAGACGAAGCCGGGGCTGCGAGGGCCGAGCCCCTTCCACGAATTTTGTGTGTTGGGCCTCTACTATATTATAACTCTATACTCCCCCCCCCCAAAGATATTTAATTCAAGCTTACATAAATAAAACATTTACAAAAATGGTTTTTAGAGCCATATTTTGCAGGCATTTCATATGTATATTTCCCTAATGTGAGGACAATGAAGTTGTCAAGAGTTCAGCATCATCATACATTTCCTTCTGGAGGTTGACTGTGTGTACAGTGCCCGCCCTCCGAGCCCCCGCCAGCTTGGCAAGCCGGAGCAGGAGAGAAAGCTGCAGGTCCACCACATGGCAGGCCAGCATCCTCTCTCCAGGCCAACAGGCCATTCTGCTAATGGGCTTTTGTATTTTGTAATTAAATAAAGGAGCCATGTAATGCATGCTTATCTCTTCACTTGATGGAATTCTGTTCCCTTGAACTACTCAAGGTATGCCTGCCATAAATAAGTTGCTGACATAATTAACATGCTTGTAGATTTGTGCGGGGGGGGTTGAGTTTATGTTCCTTTAGGAATATTTTAGAAAATGTGAGGAAAGGCCTTTAAGTAATATTTGTGATTTTTTAATAAAGGAAGAGCATGTGCTAATGCTTTGGTTCCCCTTGACTTCTGCTTTGACAGTTCCTGATGCAAGTACCAGTATCACTGCATCATTATGACTGATGATCATTTGTGGAGTAAACAAAAGACAGCGTCCCAGGATGCACCACTTCCAGAAGATCTTCTGTCTCTGGAGCCAGTTGCCACATTGTAAACATGACAACAAATGAATTGATGATAGCATCTGCTTAATCTGGCTTTTGTCCACATGTCACAACTGTAATGTTGCTAATTGAGACTTTTTTCATTTGCTCTAGTCTAGCTTCTTCATTCCCTACTCACCAAACTGAGTTTAATTTAATCACTGTTGACTGAAAAGCTGTCAGTTTTAATGGTGCTACATTTTAGAAAATCTTTGATGTTTAAGAAACATGCAAACCAAATGTTGTCTTAATCTACAATAGTTGGGTTTCCTGACATTACAGTAATATACCAAGATTGTGTCTGATATTTGTTAAAAAATTAAGAACTTTCACTTGATGGGATTGTTCAGAGTATCTAGAAGGTGCTTGATAGATATTAACTGATATTCCTCAGGTAACTTTTTATATTAATGGGTAAAGTCAATGAAATAATAAAATGATGAATTTAGCCGTGGCCGGTTTGGCTCAGTGGATAGAGCGTCAGCCTGCAGACTGAAAGGTCCCAGGTTCAATTCTAGTGAAGGGCATGTACCTTGGTTGTGGGCACATCCCCAGTGAGAAATGTGCAGGAGGTGGCTGGTCGATGTTTCTCTTTCATCGATGTTTCTAACTCTCTATCTCTCTCCCTTCCTCTCTGTAAGAAATCAATAAAATATATATTTTTTTAAAAAATGATGAATTTGTGTGGAGTGACTTTAGCACTAATTTAATTTATGAAATAACTAATTAAGTTACTATTTTATTTAAATGAAAAGCAATTTCAAAAAATAATAAATAGCCCTGGCCAGTGTGGCTCAGTTGGTTGTGTGTCATCCTATGCACCAAATGATTCTGGTTTGATTCCCAGTGAGGGCACATGCTCAGGTTTTGGGCTCCATCCCTGGTAAGGGGTATGCAGGAGGCAGCTGATCGATGTTACATACTCACATCAATGTTTCTCTCTCTCTCTCTCTCTCTCGATCCCTTCTTCTGTCTTTAAAAAAAAATCAATAAAAATATTTTTAAAATAATAATTAGTTAAAAATAATCTTTAACCCTAGAGACAAATATTTCAGTAAGAAATTGCTCTCAACTTTCACCAGTACATTTAGTGAAAATTATAGGTCCTACTAAGGGAAAAATATGTAGTCTACACTAGGAGAAAAGTCATTAACCTACTAAAAATTTTTTCAAGCTGTCATTATTTAAGCCAGATTATGCTATAGTCAAAACAAAATAAAGATAACTTCATCTGTCCTCTAATACTCATATATGCCAAGCAGACTTCCAAACTAATTCCGTTTATTCTTTGGGTAGTTTTTATGTGGTAGTACTTGAATCTCTATTTAATGCTATTAACATCAAATTGGTACATTATCTATCAATTGGCATATAAGTACAACTTAAAATATATAGTTTATGGTTCAATCTCAATCAATAAGTGATTATATTTCATTTTTAAATATATGCTCCTGAAGGTTAAGATTAAGATCTTATTCATGTCCATGGTTATCATGGAGCCTAGCATGCCAGCACACATTGGATGTTCAACAAAAATTTGACAGAAGGTATGGCAATGCACTCTACAGCTACACTGCTCTCTACAGGAGAGTTAGATCCCTTAAGTGTATGGCCAATATTGCCCTCTAGTGGTTAGCATGCCTAGGTGAGTCTTGGTACTATGGGTTACACCTGAGGTTCCTACATTCTTTCCTATGAATTGTATATGACAGACTGCTGATAATTTTTTTTGACAAAGCAATATCTTTCTAATATTGTAACAGGGACCCAAATAAAGTGTGAAGTACATCATTTGAGGGGAGAAAATTGGTTACATACATCTTTGTAATTAGTATTATGTTTTAATATGTCCTGTGATAATAATCCCACATTTTGTGCAAAGACTCTAAGCGGATTGAGTTATCTTGGCTCAAAGGAGTTTTTGAGGCACATGGTAAGGGTGCTTAAAAAAACCTATTGTGCCTGGCCAGTGTGGCTCAGTTGTTGAGCATCAACCCAGGAACCAATAGGTCAGAGGTTTGATTCCCCGTGGTCAGGGCACATGCCCAGGTGTGGGCTTAATCTCCAGTTGGGGGCGTGCAGGAGGCAGCCAATTGATAATGTTTCTCTCTCATCGGTGTTTCTAGCTCTCTATCCCTTTCCCTTCCTCTCTCTCTCAAAAAAATCAATTAAAAAATATCTATTGGAGTTATCAAAGTCTATCGTATATTTTAACAGTGACTTTTCTTATCTAATTTACAAATTAATATTGCCACAGTATGAGAGCAGCTCAGTCTAGAGCAGTCTTCACTTCCTTTTTCTCTGTTCTTAATGTTGACGGGAAAACATTCTTCCTCTTTCCACTATATTCTCATCCATAACAAGTGATTAGCATGGCTCTTTTGTAATAATTTCTCTGCCCACAACCCGGGAAAGGAGTTACAGTTCTGGATCAGCAGATGTAGGCTGAGCTGAATGCATGGCCAGCCATAACCCTAAAAATGTAGAAAAGTAATTCCTGCCCATGAGGCCACTTTCCTCTCTGACTTGGAGACTCAAGCATTTCCCTCCCTTCTTCATATTGTCTACTCCCCATAGCATGCAAATCTAAGAGGGTCAGCACAGCTGAGATTTATCTGAGCTGATCCCACTCACTGCTTGCATGGTGGGAAAATGGACTGAATGCATGCCTTTCAGTTTAGCATTTGCTTTCTGAAGAGTCCGGAAGAAACCAAGGTTATTCCCAATTCAAAAATTAAAAGGTGAAAGAAAGGACAAAAGCATAGTATTGTCATTAATAAAACTAAGAGTGCATGCACATGTACAGGGTACAGTACTATTAACAACACTGGCAAGAATTTGGCATGGAAATATGTCCCTGGCAAGTATTTTGTGCCCTCCAGCTGCACTAGGCATAACTCAGGAGAATCTAATCTGCATTACTCAGCATTAGACCTGGAAAGCCCTAGCTCATCTATCAATGGCCCAGACACTGGCAGCATTTGAGGTGTAATTTGAAGTTGATGAACATTTGCTGTCTAGAAAATACGGCTATTTTCTCTTTATACAAAATAATCTGCACCTGTCTATTGCAGTCAGGCCAATCGTGGGTAAAACTCTAAAATAATTTGTTGTAGTCTAGATTACTAAGACAATCATGCCCTCTTGGGTTACTCTTTGTTCTCCAGGACGGCAAGCACCCTGCCACCCAGGCCTCTTGAAGGCCCTCTTGTGTTTATGCAGAGCTTTATTATGCTCGATATGTCTCCATTTCCCCGCCTCATTGCACACTCATTCCTCTGCTTCCCCTGTTCCATTCACTAATACACTCCCATCAAATTATGTTTTGCAATTTTCAAGGACCCTCTATCATCAGGTGATAAATAATGGTGATGAGTTAATCAAATTAAATATAAGGTGCCACCCGCAAAATGTATACACATTTGAATAATTATTCATTCCAATGGGTTACATCTGAAAAGAAGGAAGCATCAATTGAGCTACCAGCTGGTAAGTGTGTATGCATTTTGGGGGGACACCCTACATATTCATTTAGTATTTAAGTAATTTCAATAAGCTTCATAATTCTCTAGCTAAGACAATACCCTTAAAGGGTAAATGTTAGAAGTGGAAATTTCAGGTAAAACTTCATGGAGTAGATAATTTTCAGCAAATAAACATTTTGGACCTCTCAAATAATGCCTGCTGTTGCCCACTTAACCATGGCATACAGAGCTGTGACCACTTATAACAGAGATTCAGCAAAAGATTTTCCTGGGACCTTCGTTAAAACAGAAGCTATATTAAAGTTCAAATCAAAATCTAAATGTGGCATCACTGTGCATGCAGAGTGGCCACAGTTTTTATAAGTCAAATGATAACAACTGCTGGAGAGGATGAGCAAAAACTTGATCTTCTATACTGGGGTATACATGGGTACAATTATTTTAGTTGGCAGAATCTATTGAAGTGAAACATTGTGTATGCAGCAATTCCACTGTCACGAGATACCTAATACAAATATCTATGTTCATCCAAGACATGTACTAGAATATTCAGAGCAGCACTATTGTGATATCCAAAAACTGAAATGCCTACATGCCCATCAACAGTGCAAGGGATAAAGTGTTATAGCTTCACTCAGTGGGATTCCGTCCAATTACATTGCATGAACTTAAACTACACACAGTGACTTAGGTGTATCTCAAAAACAATGTTGAAAGAAAAAAAGAGGATACGTTCTATAATTCTATTTATATAAAAGTACAAAACCAGGTAAAACAATCATGCAGTTAAAAGGCAGGCCACGCCGAAACCGGTTTGGCTCAGTGGATAGAGTGTCAGCCTGCAGACTGAAAAGTCCCAGGTTTGATTCCGGTCGAGGGCATGTGCCTTGGTTGTGGGCACATCCCCAGTAGGAGATGTGCAGGAGGCAGCTCATCGATGTTTCTCTCTCATCGATGTTTCTAACTCTCTATCTCTCTCCCTTCCTCTCTGTAAAAAAAATCAATAAAATATATTAAAAAAAAAAAAAAAAGGCAGGACAGAAGTTAAAAGGAAGCACATGAAGGCTTGCTTCTCCGGTGCTGGTTCTATTCTATTTCTTGACGAATATGTTACTTCTGTGAAAATGTACCAAGGGATATGCTTAAGATAATATGTACCTTTCTTTATATACATTGCATTTCAATTAAAAGTCTTAAAAATCTAAGGCATAACATGCATATTGAGTCTTCTCAAAGATTAGGAATTTAACCCGGAAATAATGAGTTTCATTTAACTCCACTAGGAGCCTGTCCATTTGCAAATATTTTTTAAGAATCATCATTCTATTTATGAACAATAATTAACCCACTAATCATATTTCCCAGGATAATTCCAATATTACATATTTTGTTCTTGGTCATGTATGTTCTAATTTGGGGTTCAGAAAAAAATAATAGTTCCCATAATTATTATCCTTATCACCCAGGGGACAAGACAATGAATATTAATGATCATAAATTTAGCAACTTAAACTATTTTTCTGGAATATTTTCAAGTCAATACCCACATGTCATATATGCTTGTTTTTACAAAACAATTATTCATATATTCTTTCTCTGACCTTCTTCCATATGATGATGATCCAGACAGAGGAAGCCTACAAAAATGACAAATGTTTTAAGAAGAAATGAGAAATGTTCCTGGATCAGTGCTGCTAACAGTTAAAGTGGTAATACCAAGCATCATGCCAAAACAATTAACAGCTAATCATGTCTGGTGTTCCACGAGTTGTCAACGGGAGTTAAGAAAATGATGAATAAAAGTGACAGTTAAAGACCAAAGCCAGGGGATCTGTGTGCTAAAGACACCTGGTCAGGCTGAACTTCCTCCCGCCAAATTAACCCCTTCCCTTACCATTTCACCCTCCTTAACACCTTTATTCATGCTATTCTGTCCAAAAATAAATATAACTCAGCTTGAGAATACAAGCTTTTGCCTCTGAAAAAAAAAGCTTTTCTATGAATATGAGCAAAATGAAGGAAGGCTGACAGTCTGTCCAGTTGCATCCCTGCTGTATTAGGGATGTCATCCTCTGTAGCCATTCCCTGGAGCAGCGCTTCTCAAGCTGGAATGCAGATACCAATCGCTTGGGGAGCCTTAAAAGGCAGATTACATTTCAGGTCTGTCTGGTGTGTGGCCCGAGATTCTGCCTTTCTGATACAGGGTCTTGGAGAACTGGACGGAATCACTCCAATGTAGGTGATGACACTTAATTCACAAACGGGATTTCAGAAACATAGGCCAGTATTCCCAAGAAGAAATAAACAAAAGGTTGTCATCGACAATGGCTTTTGGGTCCAGTGGCCCGTGTGCGGTGAACAGTGGGATGTTTTCATTACTGGAAGGACTCCCTGCCAAATCAAACAAAACCATAATGCTGGGGAGGCCTTTCGGAGAAAACGTGTTCCTGGTGACACAAGAACATATTAAAATGGTTTGTGCACGTCGTGCTTAATTTCGGGCCCAGAGATTAAAGCACAGATAGAGAAGCTAAAAAGATATACGGGACTTGTATAATGAGGGAGATTTAAAGCTACTCCATCCCAGACTAAATCAATAACTGGCAACCTAACTGGGCTAGATATTGAGAGGACATGATTTGCTTTTCCTTTTCCTGCTTTAATGGGTTCTCTTGCCATGGGATAAGTCCAGCCTTACAGATTTTATTTTAACCGTTCCCCGAGACAGAACTCCATTTAAGCAGATAATATGCATGTGAAATAACTACAATACTTGAAACCAAAAACCCCTTCTTTATGCAGGTAACTAAAACGGTTTTTAAAAATCTCTTTCCTATTGGTTGCCTTAACAAAACATCGTGCTCTATAATAGATAGTATTTGAATCAGCTTGGCCTGATTAACAATATCAGTGTTAATGTGTTCAGGGTGGCTCTCTGGAAAAGAAATTAGAAGACATCAGTTAAATGATCAACAAGGCCTGGGGGGACTCCGCGGGGTAGCCATCGCCAACCTCCTCTAATCTGCCTAGTGCCCACTTTTCAATCTTTTCTTGAAATTGTTCTTTTTCTAAATTAAAAACAGAATGATGTGAAATGGCATATAAATTGTGTACCTAGTCCATGTTGCTAGGCCTGCTCACTTTTCTTCTCCTGCAACTTTCCCTCCCTCACTCTTTTTCAAATTACTGGGGTGAGTTAATGCCCTCAAATTGTACCAGGAAATTGCTGAAACCAAGATGACATCTTAGACTGAGAGCTACAGAGTAATGAAATCAAGCCAATCACATATTGGCCTATTTATGATCTTCTTTCCCTTTTACTCTCTAGGCACCAAGCGGAAGATTCAGACCAAACAAAAAATGTTAGTATAACTAAAACCACTGCTACCACAGCATAGGCCAGGAGATTGATTTTTTTCAACCAACGTAAAATTTACTTCATTTCCATAAACACTTTCTTGCCATGGCCATTGGCTAAATATTCTCTATAGGTGCAGGACAGGCTGGTGGGTAGAGCATGTAGTGAATTGCCAGAATTCAAACCTCAGCTTTGCCACTACCAACAACAGGATCTTGGACATACTATGTATTCTTTTGCTCTGGTTTTCCTGTCAATAAAACTGGGGTGATGACTGTGTCTAGCTCACAGGGATGTCCTCGGGATTAAATGAGTGAAAAGACTTGCAGCTCTTAGAATGGTGACAAGCAAGAGGAGATGATGTGACTAGCCTCCAACTCAGTCAGTAACAGGATAGGGAAAATTTTTGTATAAGTTTTGCTAAACCAAGTATAGGCGTATCCATATTCAGTAAAATCACACAACCCAAAGGAACTGTGTTAATAATGTTTTTTATTGTTGAAGAAATGCTAGAGGGACTCTGAAGGAAAAAAAAAAGACTAGAAAACTGGTCTGGGCCTGAGAAAGGACCCAGCGTGGTAACACTGGGAGGGCTAAGGAAAGTTTGATGGGAGAGGAGAGGATAGACAGAGACTGCATGCCTAGAGTCTCAGGTCTTTTTACCCAACTGCTTCCTCCCTGCTTCTCCCCAATATCGCGGCCAATCACCTGGTCCTCAAAGCAGCATAGAACTCCAATTTAGAGGCACTGTTCCTATCCTCAGCCTTGCATCTAGGGATAACTTAGGACAGGAACCTGAGGATCCGTTGTTTGCGTGCACCATATAAGTAAAAAAGCAATATCCTATAGTCTAGAAGCAGCATAACTGAAAGTGGTAGCCAGTTATGGGCCTGTTGCGTCACTAAGGCTTTCACTGGGGCTCTGCCAGGGAAGGGTGCGTCTTAGCCCATGAACCCCTTCTCTACCATCTGTAACGAGAGTGACAATAATCATCCCCATTGTTATGTATACTCCACATGCTTAATTTTATTTCATCTTTCCATCAACTCTACGAGGAATATATTTTTTTGTCTGCATCATAAAATACTAAGACTCAGATATATTGTTAGTTGCCAAAAGTCACATGATATATAAAATTCAGATTTTTTAACCAGGTCCTTCATCATGACACCTTCATCCTACACAATTTCACAGATTAAACTAAAATGCCATCTCTTCTGTGAAGACTTGTCTAACCCCCCCAAATCCGGCATGTAATCACCATGTACTTTGCACATTCCTTCTCTGGAACCCTGTGAGACTGAATCATAAATATTTGAGTGCAGGATAGTAAACAATTCAGTGGTAGAGACGATGTCTTTTTTTTTTTTTTCATCCAATGCTTAGAACACAATAAATGTTCAATAACTGTCGGTGAATGAATTACTAGACGAACCATAAATAATTACAACCCTTTCCAATGGGTTAAAACCCTTATCAGTTCACTGTAGATTTCTACAGAGATACTTTGCAGGCAAATGACACCTGGCTACATTAAAATGTGTGTGTGCAGGGTGGCTGTATTATTCAGTGGGTCAGAATCCCAACTCCATCTCTAACTGGCTCTGTAGTTTGGGGAAACTTACGTATTTTTTTTTCAGACTTCAGTTTCCTCATCTGTAAAGCATGGATAATAATAATAATAATAATAATACCCACCTTTTAGAGTTGTGTAAGGAATAAAGAAGCTAATGTATGTAGTATAGTTTTAAACTTCCAGAAATTTACTATTTTGAAATATTTTTTATTTTATGAAAGCAGTGGGCCACTTGAATGCCTACATTTTTATATAGTAAACACAGCAGTTCTCAGACTTATTCAAAATGGCAGGACACCTGGAAGTGCAGGTGCTTATTATGAAAATTATGATTTAATGTGAAAGCAATGCATAATTTAGAACTAAAGCAGATACCAGTCAACGTTTGATTTTAATATAAGCAAGTAGTACCACGTGGCAAATGTTTAACAAACTTAAAATCGAGAACATTATATCTACTCGCTTAATTTGCTGTAACCTCAGACGGTGAAAGATTCCCATTATTCAACTGGGGGAAACAAGTAGGTCTAGCAGGGAGGACACAGAGGAGTGCTTCGTCTGGGGCCTTGATTTTAAGCCACATCAGCATATCATTGATGTCAGTTACTGCACGGCACAGAATCATTCATTCATCTGTTTATAAAAACGAACCGACAGTGTGCCATGCACAGTGCCGACCAAGGGGCTACACCATGAACACTGAACAAACAGGGCCCTGATCTGAAGGGGTCTCTAGTCTAAGACAAAGGGAGACTTTTTCAACAGTATGTGATGGAGCCTATGATATGTGTGGCCATCGGAGGGCATTTAACACAATCTAATGGTTGGAGGGAAGGAGGGAGGGATAGAAAAAGCTTCCTGCAGGGAAGGACAGCTAAGCTGACAATTTACGGAATACTGTGTATTTGTATTGGTCCATTGGTAGGGGAATGGATGAATAAAACGTGGTATGTTTATACAAAGAAAGACTCTGAGTCTTTTATAATGAATGAACTAGATGAAATAAACTAGATCTATATGTTAAATAAATCTCTAAAACATAATACTGAATGAGAAAGTGAAACTACAGAATGAGATGTGCATTAAAGTGTCATTTAAGTAAATTTAAAAATGTACAATGACACTTTAGTTTATGGATACACACTTAAGCAATAAAAGTATAGAGACACGTATTAAACGTTAGATACGTATGAAATTGTGAATAGGTGTGTCCCTAGGAAAGAGGGAAATGATTGGATAAAAAGAGGCTACGGTTGTATCAGTAATATTTTAGTTTAAAAAATAAATGAAATAAATATAAAATGTTAGCATTTATTCATTGTGGGTAGTGGGTACAACATTTGTTACATTGCTTTCTGAATTTTTAGTTATTAAAAAGTAATTGTCCCTAACTTTAAAACATTACCCACAAAAACAAGTTTAGAATTAATACAAGGACACAGTTTACTTGGAAGGTAAGAATTAAACTTTATATAAATTATTATCAAAAGTGATTTAGCTTATAGTATTTTTTGCTGCTGACACATCAAAACAATTTTCAGATTATTTATGTAATCTAGTACCTCTTCATATCTTATATAACAAATGCCAAATACATGGTTACAACACTGAAACTGATAAACTGCAGTTTCTTCCTTGTTTCTGGAAATTATGGGGATAAAAGGCAAGGGAAAGAATAAGTGGTGAGGAAGACACAGGCCTCAGAGACTGCAGGAGGGGATGGCCTCTGAGTGTCACCCCCAAACTTATTGATAAAGGCTCCCTTAGCTAAGTGGGACCCTCACTCTACCTACCCCGCCATTCTAAATTAGAGCAGAAAAAAATAATTGGTGATTCCAACCAAATACCTCTACTCAAGCTAAATGGGGTAGGAGGGAGGATGATTATTTAAACATCTGTTTTAGCAATAAGGCATGAATGTTTGATATTTGAGGCACCAACAGATGTCTAAACATCTATTTTTATATGGGGAAATTATAGGGTAAAGTTTTGTTAATGAAAATACACATCATCATTCACCATGAGGTTAACTGAACAAATCACCGCAAACTAAAATAAGGATTAAGCAAAACTAACAGTAAAATTAAAATTTAATGAAATAATGAAAAAGCCTGCATATTGGCAGTTAAAAACCGTGGAAAGGTCCAATCAACACTGATGGTACACAGACAAGCATGCAACCTTTCTGAAACTGGTGGGAGTTCCTAATACCTCACAGGGTAGAAGCCAAATGAATGTGCCTGTGCCAGACTTATTAGTAAAATGCTGAACTAGCCTTCAGCAAGCACTAATAATTGGCTAATTTTAGTTTATGACTGCCAAATATGAAGTTATGAATCCGATCCATGACACTCGGATTCAGGAAAAGTTATATTACTTTTACATTCTAGCTCCAAGTCCCTACTTGCCAGGCTGTTAAGAGGCTCAATATCACTATAGGGGGGAGGGCTCACAGCGCTCCTAGGGTCTGTCTAGTGAGACTCTCTGGCCCAACACAAGCCAGAACATTTGGGGAATGGCCCACCTTTTATCCATTATTGTCATGGCTGAGTTTTATGCTAAGGCAGCCGTTAGTCCATTTTGAACAAAAGCAGGTGTCTCCAATCCTTCAGGCCAAGACGAGACCCCAGATCTCGTGCAGGTTCCAGGAGGCCAAACCTGTTGTCCAACCTGGCCAGGTGCACCGTGCGGTCACCTCACCAGACAGCAAATCCAACCTGGGCTTCAGCTGGACTCACAAACCTTCAAGTGTGCCCCTTAGCCTCTGCCTTCTCCCTTTAGTCCAGTTAATTCACTTTTATCAACTCCCGGTGCTCGTGTCAATCCCTTCAATAGTCCTGAAGCACAATATGGATTTACTCGTAGGAGTGAGGTTGTGTATAGAGTGCTAGAAACTTTAGGATAATATTGGAAGTCTGTCTTTTCCTGGCGGAGGGTCTGGGAAACAGATGCTTTATTTTTCTTGGGTTAATCTTCAGCAGAAAAACAAAAAAGTCACACACACACACACACACACACACACACACACACAACCCAAACACAGTGTGGTATTTTTTTCTTTCATGGCTCATCCTCTTGCCATATTTTAGTAATCCTTAATTAGCATTTGCTAATAAGTAGCGCTTATAAGTATAAATAAAAGTTTATGGAAACGGGCTGTTATTGCACATAGGATTTGGAGGAACATTTTTTTATTAGCTTGAGGTCCATGATGATATCACACTTGGGCTGAGGACAATACTTTGAGGGGATTGAGCCAGCAGGGGGAGGGTCCAGTAGGCTGCCTGCTTCCTTCTCCTGCAGTTCCCCCTCCACCGGCTGGAGGTGTTGGCTGGGTATTTCCTTCAGGGACAGGTCAGCCAGCCTCCTGCTCTGCCCCTTTACGCAGACTGCTGGCTCCCTGTTTTGCAAAATCTTCATCCCTCTCCCACACTCCCTCCTCTTATGGGTTCTCATTTGCACTTCTCTCCGATTATGGGCAGGGATGGAGGCCTCATGCCATTTAGAAATAGAGGTCTCTGAGGAGTAGGGGAGATTGGTTGGTTTCATTAGAAATCGCATGTCTGTCCATCATAACCAGGACAGTCTGACTAACGTAGAGGATGTTAAAATGTCAGTCAATGCTGTACAAGATAACGAGTTGTATACTTCGTGAAGTGATCACCGTAATCATTCTAGTAAACATCTGCCATTTGCACTTTTGTCCATTCATTTAGCTAACAAGTATTTATCAACTCCCCCACAAAGGCCAACTTCTAGGAGTAGACAGTATGATACACAAGGGTGATATAGCCCCTGTTTTCATGAAATGTATCGCTGAATATGATTTTTTTGGTATGATATCTTAATGTCAAACCTCATCCAAGATGAAGTGAATCAGCAAATGGCATTATAAAGCAATTTAATACGGAAATCTCACATGAAAACCTGTATATAAAGTGAATAAATAAGAACAAAGTACCAAAAAATAAAGATGAAGTGAATCAGGATCTCCCGACTCCCTCAGTCTTCAGGATTTAGAACTGAGACGTGCTGTCTAGGGGCCTGGGGAAGCTTCAGAAAAGGTCACCTGACGTGGGTGGCTGTGCTCTGGATCTGTCCTCTGACCACTCCGTGGTGCCCATGCCCCTGAGAGCAGTGCTTTCTGGAAGAGGTAACAAGGTAAGTAGCGCTTACCTGCTCTAAGGTAAACAGTATGTTAACGCTTGAAGAGTTGGGAATAATTTTAAAAAATCTATCTTTATTCATTTCAGAGAGGAAGGGAGATAGAAACATCAATGATGAGAATCATTGATTGACTGCCTCCTGCACGCCCCCTACTGGTGATCCAGCCCACAGCCTGGGCATGTGCCCTGACAGGGGAATGGAGATGCGACCTCCTGGTCATAGGTCAACGCTCACCCACTGAGCCATGCCTGGCAAGCTGGGGATAATTTTAATGCTTACCTGAACCAATATCCAAATTTTACAAATGAGACCACTATAGGCCAAAGGTCATATCGTAAGTTAGTGACAGATTCCAGGCTAGGGTACAAGGCTGATCAAGTCCTCAGTGTTCAATCCCCTCCAAGGCCTGGCCCCGTCCACCTCTCCACCTTCATCCCCCAGCGCTCTCCTTTTCTACCGTGTGCTCCAGCCGAACTGCTTGTAGCAGGCTGGATGTCATCTCCCACTCGGTCCCCCACTGCAGGACACAGAAGTCTGTTCATGTCACATTCATAAATGAGAACTTTAGTATTCATAAACAAAGCCATAGACATCTGGGGGTGGCGGGCTGGGAGCAGATTCATAAAGAGTGGAACCTGGAGGAAGGTTTTGCAACTGGGGCAGGTCTGGAGGCCTCAGCAGGAGCATGTGGAATTTGACTCAAATATTCTGCTGTAACATGACTGGGGCCCTTTCTGTGTCAGTCTCCTTCCTATTCATTAATAGACTTTTTCATGCTCTACTCATGAGGCTTACTCATAATTTAAGCCCCCCTGGTAGCCCAGGTCAGTGTTCTCCCAGCATATTTCTGCGGTATGACTGCTCAGCCACAGCTCGGTGCTAACTAGCTGCATCATCCTCTCAGTGGGTCCCAGTTCTTTAGGAAAAGGCGCACTGCTAAAACTCTCAGGGTCACTCCTAGTAATTGGTCACTAGTTGTTTCAGCTGCTAACACCTGCTAAACACAGCCTTTCTCACACTAGCAAGAATCTGGCTTCGGACACCGTTCCAATCATCTTAGCTCTAGGGGCTCTGTGAAACAGAACAGCATGCTCAGTAAGTCTTTCTAATAATTTGATGAGTTTTGTTATCATAAAATAAGTAAATGTGTATATATTTAAGAACTGGATAAATCAAAGTAGTATAAAGAAGAAAACAAATCACATGAATTCACATTTCCTCATCCAGCAATAAACCATCAGCAATACATACACACACAACACACACACAGTTACATAGTAAGCCACATAAGTAGAGTGTGAAGATGTCTGTTATTAGTGAATAGGGAGGAGATGGACACAGTTACATAGTAATTTTGAACAAAATATTTGAATCTTAATATACGTGTTTGTTTGTTTTTTACTGAATAATATATCATGGGCCTATTACTATGACCTTCCATACTAGCAGTTCACTTTCCACAGTAGTGTAGTATTCCATCCTATGGATATACATTTTTCTGTTTGCTATTGTCAAGCACTTGAGATCTTTCCATTTTTACTCTGTAATAAATAATGCATTTTGTACATAAATAATTATGTACATCTATGATTATTTCCTTAGAATAAATTCCTATAAAAAATTACTAGACAAACACTGTAAAAAATCTTTAAAAAAATTAATACACATTCCCAAATTACCATACACTAGAGTTGTACAGTCCCTTTATGTGGGATTTCTGTATAAAAAATGTATTCCTTTTTTAAAGCCTTGTCATTTTGATAGGAAACTATAGTATCATATTAATTAATTTGCATTCCTTTAATACTTAGTGAGCTTAAGCATATTTTATTGGCCATGTTCAGTTCTTTTGTAAACTGTTTACATTCATTGCCAATTTTTTATCGGGGTGTTTGTCTTTTTACATTGATTTGTAAGAACTTTAAAAGTTATGTTCAAGTTGTGTGCACAAGATAATTATTAAAAAAATCAATTGAAAAATGAAATTAAAAATTAGTAATTCCATTCAAAATAACACCAAATATGTAATATTTAGAAATAAAGTTAACAAAAAAATGCAGAACTTGTACTCTGAAAACTACAAAAAATAGTTGAAAGAAATTAAAGAATAACTGAATAAATGGAAAGACACTCCATGTTTATGGATTGAAAGACTTAATGTTGGTAAGATGGTAATTCTCCCAAAATTGATCTACAGATTCAGCATAATGCCTGTCAAAATCCTGGCTGCATACATTGACAAGTTGTTTCTAAAATTCATATGTAAAAACTCAAGGGATCCAGAATAGTCAAAACAATCTTGAAAAAGAAGAACAAATTTGGAGTACAAAAAAGTCCAGATTTCAGCACTGCTACAAAGTTACAGCAATTAAGAAAGTGTGATAAGCATGAGGATATTCAAATAGATCAATGGAGTATAATTAAAAGTTCAGAAATGAATCATTACATTTACTATCAGTTGACATTTGATAAGAGTGCCCAGACAATTCAATTGGAAAAGAATAGTCCCTTCAACTAATGGTGCTGGAACAACTGAATATGTACATGTGAAAAAAGTAATACCATACACAGATATTAACTCAAAATAGATCAAAGAATTAACTATCAGATCCAGCAATCTGCTTTGGTGTGTACCCAAGAGAAATGAAAACATATGCCCACAAAAATACCCCTAAAATTTTTAGATGAATGTTCATATCAATATTATTCCAAATAATTACTAATAAATAGTAAAATAATAAAATAATCAAAACCAACAAATGCCAATCAACTGATTGAATGAAAAAATACAATGAAGTATATCCACAAAATGGAATATCACTCAGCCATAAAAATAAATAAAGTACTAATTCATGATACAGCATGGATGAACCTTGAAAAGAGCATTTTAAGTGAAAGAAGCTAGATATAAAAGCCCACATATTATATGACTTCATTGATATGAAATATCCAGAATAGGCAAATCCATAGAGATAGAAAGTAGATTTGTGGTTACCAAGGGGTAGAAGGAAGGAGAATTGAGGAGTGACTGCTAATAAGTATAGTGATTCCTTGAGGGTGATGAAAATGCCTGGAATTAGATAGTGATGATGATTGCATAATTTAGTTTTACATAGAAAAATGACTGAATTTCTACTTTATACAGGTGAATTTTATGGTATATGAATTATATCTCAATAGAAAAAAAAACAGAAACAAGCATTGATAGATGGTACAACATGAGTTTTGAAAATATTATGCTAAGTGAAATAAGCCAGTAACAAAAGATTACTTTTTGTGTGAATCCATTTATCTGAAAGGTACTCAGTAGGAAAATATATAGATACAGAAAGTGGAAACCCCCTAGGACTGAGGGGATCAGAGAAAGTGGAGAGTGGCTTTTAATAGGTATAATTTTTTCTTTTTGAGGTGATAAAAATACTTTAAAGTTAATTGTATTGATGATTGCAGAATCCTGTGAACATACAAAAAATAATTATACACTTTAACTGATGAATTGTATGATGTGTGAATTATATCTCAATATGTTAAAAGTAAAGTTAAGGATATAAAATATTTGAGTATTATATGTTTTGCAAGTATATTTTGCATTTATATTAGACCTTGATTTTGTTTATGGCAGCTTTTGTTGAATACAGAAAAATTAAATATTCATGTGATGAAATTTCATAATCTTTTTCTTTATGTTTTTTTTTTTCCTTTCTGTGCTAAGAAAGACCATCCTACCATCATAATCAGGTAAAAATGTATCTACATATTCTCCTCACTCTCTTTGGATTGTTCTTTACTTTCTTCTTCTTCTTCCTCCTTTCTTTCTTTCTTTTTTTTACATTTAAGTAATTCCTTTGTAGGTGGTTTACATATTTTTGCAACTATTTCGAGGGTTTTTACAGGATGGTGTTCTTAACTTCAGCTTTTCTTTTCTTTCTTTTTTCTTTTAATGTTGGAAAAACATGATGATCAGTAGTGACAGTGCCCCCAATTCAGCTTTATTTCTTATTCTTTGTCTGCTTTGTATTCAGACTGGAATATGGCTTTAGCTTCTGTGATAAATCAGAAACCGTCTGCCCTCCACCCTCCCTCAACCTCCGAATTAAACTTGGCAAATTATATCGTTGGATATGTTACTTGTTGAGTTGCCTTCAGAGCTATAATCTGGAAGTTCGTCTAATTGGCCTGATTAGTTTTGGTCTTGTGGTCATGAAAGAACCAAGGAAGGAGTCTGAAATATCAGATACATTCATCAGCCAAGATAGGGAGGTGTTGATGGCTTCCCTTTCATGTAAATCCAAATGGCTGTGGCATGTTTGGCTCATATTCTTTTGATTTGTGATTTAATTTTTACAAACTGTAGGAAGAAAACTGCTGCCAATGTTATGGTTTGAAGAGCTGGCTTTTCTATCCAAAGGCACAGAAAATGTAGTATAATGACTGGGCTCAGATAATGAGGGGGGAGGAGAGAAAAAAAAAAGGTTGGCAAGAGAGTATGTCCCTTTCTGCCATTTTGTGGGAAATCAGAAATGGCAAAGAAAGAAAATAAAAATCTGTTCATTATTCTTCTCCCCGAAGACTTCCTCAGTTTCTAATGGGGCCTGTGTTACTTCTTAACCTTTCTTTGAAGGTGTTTAGCCCACGGGACACCACGTGAGAGACATTTTTCTGTACCTGGGAGAACTGTGCCAACTCAAACTTAGTAATATTTAGAGCCCTGCTAATCACTTTCTCTTTCCCTAGATCCAGGATCCCTCTCATCTATTAGGAAATTAGGACAGGGGGTATTTCAGTAAAATAATACACTGACTCCCTTCACTAGCAAAGGTCTCCAGAAATGGTCGTGGGCTCCACTCTTCCCTCATCTCTCTCCAGACTGTGTTCTGGCTCATCACTCAACTCAAACTGCGTTTTCATAAGTGACCAATTACCTCTTGGGTCACAAATCAGATGGCCTTTCCTGAGTCTCCATTCTCCCCTCCCTAGTAAGTGAAGGTGACCCTGGCCACAGCCTTCTCTGTGGAATTCTCCTCTTCTCTTGTCTGGTGGATGCTTTGTATTCCGGGGCCAGCACCGTGCCGTGGTGAAGAGTACAGGCCCTCGAGTCCAATCCTGTTCCCACCAATTATGAGCTGTGATCCTAATGCCTCATAGCTTGGTGCGTAAAATCTCATAACCCGTGTGTAAAATGGAGAGAAGAGCTGTGTCCATCTCACAGGGCTATGAGTAATAAATGAGTTAATGTCCATAAAGAGCTTATGCCTTGCACATAGTTTATCTACATTCATATAGGACTGTCATTTCCCTACCTCTTCCATGGCTTTTCATTGGTCTCTTTCCATCCCCTTCTATGGTTCCTTCAGACTCCCAATGCATGCATGTTCTTGGGCCTCTTCTCTTTTCCTGCTCCACAGGGGAGATCTCATTGGGTCAGATCCTCTCCAGCCCACTTTTACCTCCAGCCAATCCTGTGGTGACCAGTCCTCACAGGTGCAACTCAGCATCTCACAGGTGCAACTGAGCATCTCACTGTGGGCCTCTATTAAGTACTATGGGGCCTTGACTTACAAGTGTCCCGAATAACGAGTTTTTTGAGATACCAGGTGTCTCTCCGCGGATTTTTTGCATTGTGTTGATAGAGTAATTTGAGTTAAGGAGCTCCTTAACGAGCTCGGTCTTGGAACGAATTAAACTCATAAGTCAAGGCCCCACTGTACGTCTTGCTTCCTGCCCTGGGCCATCTGCAGGAAACTTGCAATACAATCATGCAGGCAAATCCACCTTTTTGAGGCCATCCTTGGCCAGTGGGAGACAAGAGGCAATGGATCAACACTCCCTTCTCCCTTTCAGCCCTGAGGTGAAGGGATCTGAGCCTCCTTTCACACAGCTGCTCACAAGTTCCCAGGACAACAACACACCAGCCACCCTTAGTAGTAAACAGTTTGAGAGTGGGTTCTTGAGCTGACTTTCCCTCCTTCCGTTTTGACTCCTTTCCATCTCCTACTCCCTGGGATTGAATTTCCTGCTGCAAGCCTTTGCCTCAGGCTATTAGGGGGGGAAACCAGGCTAAAAACACTCTTCTATTAAGTCAAGTAATCCGTAACATCAAGGATGATCTCTGAGCAGTTTTCTCTCTAAAGTAGAGACTTCAGTTAGTTTTTGGCATAAGATTGCTCTTCAGCAGGGAGGACGGTCACAGGAAAATGTCCCTCTGGTTACCTAAATGAAAGGTAAGTAGCCACCATGGTCCAGGAGAAGCGGACACGTGTCCTATCTGACTGAGCACTGATGTCCGTGTCCTGAATTCCCACATAGATTCCTATTTGCTTCAGACAGTTTCTCTGAGCTTCTTCTTGCATTTGTTCTGTTTTGAGGGGATAGGGCTGTTGTTTGTTGGGAGGTGGTTTTTGCTCGTTTGCTTCTGATGGAGATGAGGAGGTGGGCAGAGAAATGTTTGGTGTGTGGCATTGGGAGAGGGATGATTTAAAGAAGAGACATGAAAGGGAGACGTTGAAGAAGCAGTTTTTCTGTGAGACTCTATGGGACCAGTAGAGGCGAAGTTTTCTGAGGGCTGGAGACAAAATGTGACAAGAGGTTGGAGACTGGGGGGTTCTTGTCTGCTCCCTCGGTCCTAACCTCCACACGTACCCAGAACGGTTCTGACGCCCCAGAAGCAGTGGCTGTGGCAGCATCAGAGAACCACAGGCTTGACTCAGAAACCACTGTTTCCTGAAGGACACCTACAGTGGAGGCAGTGCCACCTGGGGGGCGTCTCAGGACAGGGCAGGATACGTTTGGGAAGTCAAGCCGGAGTGAGCAAGGCAGATGAAGGGGAAGACTGGTTTGGGGCACACATTGGGCGTCCTTTGGAGGACTCTCAGAATTTCCTGGGGCACAGGTAGGTTGACTATTCACCTCTCAGGTCTCCTTGGCTTTCCCTAGCTGTAGCTGCTATAATCATTGCTTGAAGTATTATGAAAATTTTCTTAGAAATTTGTTCCCCACCAGACATGCTGAGGTGACCAGCCATGAGTCCACGGGTGAAACGCAGGGGTCCTCGTCTCATGCCATGCCTCCCACAGGTTGCCCCTTGCCCCAGGCGTCCTTACTGACATTATGACTTCAGAGGCCATGGGATCCCTGCAGGGCCCTTGCAAGAGCCTCCTGGAAGTGCACACCTTGACCTGTGTGAAATGGAGCTAGAGAATAAATCAAACCCACTTTTTTTCCCTGGGTTCTCCTGAGAACTGGCCATTTCTATGGATTCTTGGAAGACTAAGCAATCAATCACCCTCAATATCAAGGGGTAGCAACCTCACTAACCCAATCTTACGTTGGCTCCTCCCTTTTGCTGCCTCACTCCCCTTTTCCCTCATTCCTGGTACCTGTAATACTTAAATCCAAGGATTACCTCTCTAAATGCTCTCAAATGCAAGTCTCATATTTGCTGAATACTAGACATCTCCACCTGGATGCCTCTCACACACCCCCAATTCAATACAGGGGAGAGCAAAAGTAGATTGACAGTTGTGAGTACATGAAATACAGGGTTTATTCTTGCATTATTATTTATTATTATATTATTTATTTTTATTATTATTGTTAGTTTCACATCCTTACTTATGATTTATCTTTTAGGTAACAATGGCTGGTAATTTAACCTACTTTTGCCCACCCCTGTATAACTACAACTGATCTCACATTTTGGGCTGCTCCACCTTTCCTCAGACTCATAAACTGATTCATGTGCTGTGTTTCCTGTTTCAGTCGTCATTTGTATCCTGCTCATTGTCCTAATCTGCCAGACTAGAAAACTCAAAGTCAGCTTTAATCACTCCTTCCCTAGAATACGCCATGGCTCACTGTCCCCTCCTTGTTTCTGCCTTCCCGACTCCTCCGTTGGTCCCTCGTTCCCTGTCCTTGCTGGCTGAAGCTGCTGCAATCATTTGCTTGAAGTGCTGTGAGAGTCTCCTACCTGCTTTCCCTGCTTCAGTTTTTCTCCTCTAAGGTCCATCTTGTCCCCCTCACCCCCAACCCACGCTGTACAGCAGGTGGAATAATGTTGTTCCATTCAAAGTTGTTTCATTATAAAGTTGATAAGATGTCCAAGGAACTTAACTCTTGTTTATATAAACTAGTCTATGGTAAAATTGGTTTTGTTATAGCCCAGTTCCAAGGACCTAGCAATGATATTAAGTGAGGACTTCACTGTATTCCTTTACCACCACAAGTTCTGAGATTTTAAGAATACAAAGTTACTCTTGTAAGTTACTTACTGGTAACCATTTTGCCCTGTGAACACCGTAGAAAGTAGTTTTGCAAACGTATTAGCAAGCAAACGTAAGTGCATCTACTTTATATCTCCCAGTAAGTCCAGCGAGCTGGCTGCTCTTCTTGCGTTAGAACTGATTTTTGTGTTCATATTAAACACTCTCTGGAGTAGCTGATTTGTGTTTCTGGGCTATGTTGTATGAAATATGCATATCTTTAAAAACAATGGCCACCCTCAGTGAGGTGAGATGCTTGCATCATGAGAAGCACTTGAGTTCTGAGTCTGCTGAGGAAAAGAAACATTCCCAGCACCCATCTCCCTCTCACTCTGGACATGTGCTTCTTGAGGGAAAAGGTAGGCAGAGCTTGCTTCTCTTTTAAGTTGTTCTCTCTTGCTCTCTCTCGCATTTTGCAGAACCTCAGTTAATCGGGATAATTAAAATGTATATGTAGTGTGACTACACTGTTGATATTGGGTTAAGATCAATGAATCTGTAGAGTGACATCCAGAGACCCATTGAGGTGGCCTGCACGAAGTAGGCCCTCAAGAAATGAATACCCATGACAGTAAGTTGAATAAAAAAAACAAACACGTAACTCTGGTCCTAGTTCTAGCATAAAAAACAGTGTGGTTTGGGAAAGTAATTTCACCATCCCATGACAATTTATATATTCATAAACATGTATAACATTTATTTATCTCAAGTCACTTTGTCCTGCTTTCACATGTGAGCACCCTCACACAGTACTACTAATAACTATATTTATATAAGCTATTTTGAACCAGACTAGATTATAATATGTTCATAAATTATTTATAACTACAGGCCCGGTGCACGAAATTCGTGAAAGGGGCTTGCTTGGCCCTCGTAGCTGCGGCTTTGTCCAGAAGGTCATCTGGAAGGTTGTCTGGAAGGTCATCTGGTCTAATTAGCATATTACACTTTTATGATTATAGATTAAACACATTCATTAACCCTAGGAAGGGTTGCACAAATATATTCTTCAGTCTTCTTGGTTATAAAACCAAAAGCATCATTCTGTAAGTGTCCAGTAATACCATCTCTTAGTGTTGGGCAGCATTAACAAGCTTTTGCTTTAGCAGGTAGATTTGTATTGAAGTATTGCAACTTGTTGAATCTAAGACAACCTGCCATTAAGACAAAAATATTTTAAGAATTAGGAAAGCAAAACCTATGTCCAACTAATGAGTAACTCTATACCTTTTTGCCACTTAAGATGTTCATTTTATACTTACTGAAAAAGCTATTTCTCTCTTAGACCATTTTTTTAAACCATCTATTACTCTTCTGCCCACATCCTAAACATTCTGTACATTCAGAGTCTGAGTCTTTTGAATTACTTTTCTACTCAGAATTGTTGTTGTCCATGTTTTTATAAGCTGTCCTTCGTCCATCAGCAGTGTTGGCAATGCAGCAATTTTTAGAAGAATATATCACTTAATGAAACCACTGGTCTTGGGTTCTTCAGTTTGCTTTGCAATTATGCAGCATTAGCTGACCTTGATTTCGGCTTTGGAGATCTTGCTCCACACATCTGATTGATCACCTCCACAGCCCCGCCCTATCACCATTTAGTTTCTAAGTGTTAAAAAGATATTCCATTGTTTTTGACACTTGCAATTTCCTCCAGGCCTCCTCCACCCACTTTGCAATCTGGATGCTGGTGTTTTACAGATATGCAATGGTGAGTAAATACACGGAGACAGCAGTTAAGTCACTGTGGATTATAAAGCACACCCCATTTCAGAAATGTTAAAATGTTGGGGGAAGCATCTTGGAACTGATGACATGTGCCCATTGCAAGGTCACAGACAGAGGAGCGTTTGCACTGGAATCCCAGGTTTAAGGAGGAAAAACAAACTGGCTCAGAGAGAGCAGGTCCTTTGCTAAGGCCCCATGGTCTTGAATGATTCCAAAGCAACCTCTCCAGTATCACACTGCCTCTCTTCAGAATTCTTGCCAGCCTGCACATTAGTCTTTACCCCCAGACAACTCTCCACCCCCTTATTCTTGTACCGTTAGTGGGGTCACCAGGCCTCACGGCATAGTCACTGCTCATCAGCACCATGGTGGCCTCAGTGGGTGTGCTGCTGATGCCCCCAGTGTCTTTACAACCTCCTCTGTTTATTAGCCTAGTGAACAAGAGACCTCCCGTCTCCAAGAAACCAGATGAAACAAATAACATCACATGGCCAGAATTAAGACGTTTTTACCAGAAAAGAATGAAACACCGCAGTTTCAATTGACCAGAGATTTGGCAACATGTTTTATGGATTTCATTGTGCACCATTCGAATTGTTGGCAACCAATGAAACCAAGTGCAACATTCCAATTATTGCCTCACTTTTACCTAAACTCTACATTTTTCTCTGGTTTCTCCCTGATTGTAATACTTTCATTATACATCTGAAAATCTGGTATAGATTTAAGTATTTCCAAATAACAGCAGGGCTTTCTGCTCACTTGCTCTACTTTTGTAGAGCTAGATCATGGTTGGCAAACTTTACGTATTAGCTTTCCTGGTGCTGGTTGATTCCTCACCCACTAGGCTGTCTATAGTACGTAAGAGACCATCTTCCTGGAGGCATCTACTGCATGTTTCCTATAAATACCCAGCAATACATGTGACAGGGATAAAACTCCCACCCTACGGCCAAGGAGGACTTGGACACAGACAGTAATGTGCTGAAGGCCTGGGGAGGGGGCAGGAGCGGGGTGGAAGGGGTCAATGAGGGAAAAAGAGGAACAAAAAAAGGGAAAAAGGACTTGGTCTCTGTTTTAACAATGATAGTGACAGGCAGAACTGCAGAATTGAAGCCACTTAGAAGGACAGAGTAGATTAACATACACAGGAAACAACATCAAGCTGCTGTAGGAAGGAGAAGTCGGCAAAGAGAGAGAAACGTGAGAGAGATTATGCACTTGCCTGCTAGAGTTTTGAGGAAGTTAGAGACAAGTGCTAACAAGGTACTACTATGACAGGGGACCTAAAGTAGAAAAGGATGTAATGGGAATTTTTAGAAAGATTTTCATTTCTCAGTACTGTGAGATATAATGCCTTCCCTTTACAGAATCTTTAAAAAAAAATAGTAGAGCCACATTATTTTTCAAAACTTTGGGGGATTTAGATTTACATTATCTTTGGAAAGAATGCTTCATTAAAAACAAAACCACATACTTAGAACAAGAGATAGAAGACCCTTAGTTATGTTACAACATAGAACCTCATCATTCTTCTCTGTTTTCACACTCGGTAGAGGACTTCCAAATCCTAGCACCGTTTACTCTCTGTTCCGGAATGAATAAAGATGAATGACTGTCCGCACTAAGGCTGCCTTCTTTTCTAAGGCCGCAAAACAAAGCTCCCCTGTTAAATGCAGAGGTAGTGAGAGGAAACAGCTATGGAGGAAGGCAGAAGACATTCAATCCCCTCTGTGCAACATCTTCTGAACAGTTCAGGGCTGGAGGCAGCGACCCTGCCCTGACTTCATGATCCCTCTCAATAAAATCCCAGAGAGGTGAGAGTGCCTGGAGTTCTCTGTGCTTTCCTTAAATCATAGGAAAAATAGGAGCTCAGATGGAACCTCTATTACAAATATTAGACAAGCCAAACATATTAACAATAAAGTTCTCAAATATTTTGCCAACCCCGTTTTTTCAGAGGTTAGTTTAACACTCCTCTCTCCTGCCCTCTGATATTATTGTAAGTGCTAAGTAACACTTTATTACATAAATGTAGCCTGCCAGGTCTAATTGCTATGTGCAAAATTTGCTAAATCACAAAGTAAGGCTACATATGAAGCTGCTTATAGAAAATTGCAAAGTATTTAAGTGATGGGAAGAGAATGTTATGATTGGCAGAAATATACATTTGCTCTACCTAAAATTGAGGAGGCTATGTAAACAAAGTCAAGTTTCCATACACAAATGAGCCCCTCCTCTCCCCAATTTTGTAAGTAACACCAAAAATGAAAAGAATAGCCATGGAAAGTGATCCCTATGAGACAATGTATGACACTGGCATAATATAACATGTAAATATCATTTTTGTTCGACCACAGAAAACTCAGCCCTAGAAGAGTCTGATTTTGAATTTCACTCTCCATTTATTACTGCACAGTTTCTACTGAAACTTTTTAACATTGAATAAAGCATGGAAATAATTATGGTTGAAATGACAGTCATTACCACTCTCCAAGAGCTAAGTTCTCCTTCCTAATACCTGGAAATCTCTATTTTCTTCTGAAATTCAAAGATACTTAGACTCCTAAATGGTGGCATTGGGTCAATAACATGCCAGGAGCAAATGAGAGTTGCATTCATGGAACTTTCCTGCAAGCCTGTGTGTGTGTATTTTTAGAGAGAGTACTGAAGTGTTCTTTAGAAATGACATCAACATTCAGGGTTGTTCCATTTTAAGGTTTGGCCTGATTTTCAACCCAGAGCTCCTATTTGTTGCTAAGATATATATCTTTGTATTTTAACCCACAAGACAATTATACTCGTAGTCACACTACCTTTAGATACCTAGGCTACGTCCTATTATGCTGAGATTTGCACACACCCTTGCAAGCCACAACTTCCAAGTATGGGTTGTTGGGGTTTTTTCCCCTGCCAAGTGTCTCCCAGACACCGAGAAACCGCCACTACTTGCTTGGCCTCTACTTGTTGGGAAAATAATCCGTCCCTAGGAATTTCCTTGAAAGGATTGCCTCTTCATACTGGGCCAATTAAGTCTGTGTGGCTTCCAAGAGCGATCACTGCAGTGGTGAGACAATTGCTTCTCTAACAGCAGTGGAACGATTTGGGAACACATTTGGAGACTAACATCCTGTCCTTGGATTGGGCAGGCCAGCCTGTCAGCACTTCCTTGCCTCGAGTAATGACACTGGAGGCGGCATAGTAAACGCGTGGTGAGAATTTCTCAATAATGGTATGATTAAGGATCTCACCTAACATTTATGACCACAAGATTGAGCCCAGGGAGTTTTTATTGATGACATCACAATTGACTTTCATCACAGTTGACTATTAAAATTTGAGTTTCGAAAACGCTAAGTAATTTGCATAAAGTGACATAACTAGTACATAATGGACCCAGGATTTGAAACCAGATTATTGTTTCAGTAGGGGGTGGAATTTTATATATGTATATACTAGGATAAATTCATATATATATGATATATTATATACATAATATGCATATATGTAAACATAATTCTCTGTGAAAAAACAATTACTGAAATATTTCCATTTTGAAGTAGCATATCAGTTACAAATTCTACTTAGCTGAGAATTTATGTCATTCCCTATGTTTCTGCTATAATTCCTTCCTTCCTTTCTATAGCTAAAAGTCAAATTTAACATGAAAATCATCATTGTTTATGACATGCTGGGAATCAGTCTTTTTTCTTTCTCCTGTAAAAAAAGAAAGAAAGAAAGAAACAGTACATATACAGCCTCTGGTAGTCTTATACTAACCGTCGGTGACGTGGCACTTACTCACACGCAAGTATCAATGTGGTGTCATTTGTCTGCTCAGAACAATCTGATTGTCTCTGCTCTCTTCCAGCTACTGAAGTGAACATTTATACTGAGGAGTACTTAAATTACATGTTTCTAGGAATCTCAGCTTAGACAGAATAAAGATGGCATTTCAATGCCATGGGAAAAGAGTGGCTACTTTAACAAATTATCCTATACAATAAAGAGCTAACATGCTAATTAGACCGAACAGCAGAACCACCTTCCGAACGAAGCCAGGACTGCGAGGATGGAAGCGCTGCGAGCACTGAGCCCCTTGCATGAATTTCATACATCGGGCCTCTGGTATTTTTATAATTGGCTATCCACCTACAAGAAAATTTAAACTCCTATTTGTTTGCTTTATATCTGTAATTCATTTGGATTATTTTATTTGCTTAGATATAAAGCAAACAAAACTATAAGACTTTAAAAGAATATTGTATATGATGCAGGAATTAAGGGAATTTTTTTATTGTTTTATTGCTTAAAGTATTACAAAGGGTATTACATATGTGTCCTTTTTTTTCCCCCTGCCCTTGACAATCCCCTGGGCTCCCCTACCCCCCAGTGTCTTATGTCCATTGGTTATGCTTATATGCATGCGTACAAGTCCTTCGGTTGATCTCTTACCCACCTCTTGAGGGAATTTTATAAGCAACTTAAAGGACTAAGAAGCTATAAAAGAAACAAGTTTGCCTATGTCAAAATTGAAATCAGTGTATGAAAAAGTGTACCTTATATAAAATCTATAAATGATAAACTGAGAGAAAATAATTGTAATATATATCACAAAATATACAGCTAATTATTTTTATAGGTAAACAAAGCACTTATGAGTTTGTAAGAAAAAGACAATATAGCCAAACCAGTTTGGCTCAGCGGATAGAGCGTCAGCCTGCAGACTGAAGGGTCCCAGGTTCAATTCCGGTCAAGGCCATGTACCTTGGTTGCGGGCACATCCCCAGTAGGAGGTGTGCAGGAGGCAGCTGGTCGATGTTTCTCTCTCATCGATGTTTCTCACTCTCTATCCCTCTCCCTTCCTCTCTGTAAAAAATCAATAAAAAATATATATATATTTTAAAAAAGGAAAAAAAAGAAAAAGACAATATAATAGAAATCTGGAAGGTAATAATTAGGAAATTTATAGACTAGCAAATGCAAACAGACCATATCATATAACAAGGTGCTCCACCTGACTATGGATACAGAAAATACTCAGAGGTCATGGAATGATCAGATCCCTTCTGTGAGGAGCATAAATGACTGAAACCTCTGGCTGTTGACTCTGCGTCCAGGAAGGCCGAGCTTCCTGTGCATCTGCCAGCCAGTGCTGGACACCGGTGGAGGTACATTAGCGAGCTCATTCCTGGGACACACGCAATTCTTTGAGAATTTCCCATTAAAATATTGGCAATAAACAAGTTGGGTAGAGGACATCACATATGTGTTATAGACTTTCTTTTGCACGTGTGGTATATTTTACAGTTAAAAAGTAAAGACTAATGAGACTTTTTTTACCCTTTAATAATTAGTAACACTTTTATTAATTACTGATGAGTATGTGAATTGCTACAATCTTTTTGCAAAGTAATCTAACATTATCTACTAACTTCAAAGAACACATAATACTAATTTGGCAATGTCACACTAGGAATCCATCCTGAAGAAGTAGAAGCCTGGGTGTGTCAAAGTTAACATGAAGCTGATGTGTGTGTGCTTGGGCACGTTATTACCATGCCATCCACAATGGCCAGAATCTGGAATCAACATGAATGTCCCTTAATAGAATGGATAAATAAATCATATATCATGATTTATTGATAAATAAATCATATATCATGATTTATTTATCCATACCATGTAGTATTATGTGGCTATACAATACTTATAATATTCATGGTTTTATATTTTAACCTGGAAGGCTTTACATGTTATATTAAGTGGGGAAAAGTTGCAGAAACATATAGATAGGATCATCTTGTTTCTTTAAAGAAATAGGAAAACTCCTACATATTTCATAAACATATTTTCTATGAGCACAGAGAAGGATATATACATACTACACTGTTAACTGTGTTTATCTCAGTGGAAAGAATAAGAGAGGTAGTAAGAGGAATGATCAACATTTCTTTATATAGCTCTGTATTTTTATTTAAACTAGTTATGTGCTATGTTTATAATTTAGAAATTGGTAAATCATATTAAAAATTTAAATTGTTAGTTACACAGTTTTATCTCGTTCTTGTGTCCCATTAAAAAGATCAAAAGAGGGTAAAGGGGGTCAAATAAATGGTGACAGAAGGAAACTAGATTTCAAGTGGTGAGGACACAACAGAGTGTACAATGTCTTATTCTAAAGTTGTACACCTGGAATTTACATAGTTATTAACCAATGCATGTTACCTCAATAAATTTAATAATTTAAAAATCAACAAATTTAAGGAGACATCAACCCTTTGAACTAAATTTTTATATTTCTGAAAGATATTCATTCTCTCTCAAAAACAGGAATGGGAAGTGGGAGAAAGCCGGAAGGAACTGAGTGGTCATAAGCAACTGTGTTATGTTGATGGAAAAGCTAGGAATACCTGGGACATCAGAAGCACCGACATCATAATATAGTTCCAAAATCATCTTTCAAAGCCCAATACAAGAAAGTCTGATTATACAAAATAGCCCTATATTGAGATGTCAGACATTCTAATTCATGGGGGGAAAAAATTCTTATTACAGCCCTTGATCAGAAAATCCTTCATTTGCCTGCTATCATAAGTGATAGTGTTTTTCAATGGAGCCTCACAGAGGAGGTCCTAGCACAGCCTGCCCCACGCTGGCTGTCAGAGCCCGCCCGGGAGAACCATTCTTTCTGAAGCCTCCTTCCTTCATCTATCCACACCAAACCACCATTGGGATGGAAGGTAACAGGAGCCCTTGGCTCTTCTCCATGGTGAGCCAGGGTCATCTGCCTTTAGTGGATCACTTCACAATAAGTCTCTTATTTGGTCACATTAAAGAGATCAGAGCATGAAGAGAATCCCCCATCTGTGAACTATTTGGCATAATTTGCTTGTTTTTCCTATAATTAAAGCTGCAGACCATACAAATCAATGTTAATAACTCAAAATCCTAACTATTTTGGTTTTATCGTTTTAATTGATTATTTTTGAGTCATGTGCTGTTTGAGAATTTATATCCACTGGTTCCCATTCTTACACTCACCGCTACAAGAAATACTTTCCAACGCATTATGCTCCGGGTACTGTCCCAGTAAACACTGGTAATAGAATAATTGACAAGACAGACATGGCCCTTCCTCTGGAGGCTTCCAGCTTAGAAAAGAAGAACTGACTGAGAAGGAAAACGCTAACTCATAACAATAAGCTCCCTTGAGTCCACACAGCTGTCACATGGTAGAAGATGGAACAGCACGAAGCCTAAAGCTCTTTCTACTCTAAGGTTCTCATGGTAGAGTGAAAACACTGAATTTGCTAATTTTGAGTATGAACACCAGTATTTCCAAAGCGCTATGGTGGGATCTGTTTAGTTAAAAGTACTGAATTAAGTACCATTATTGGTAAAGGTCCAAGTTCTGGTTTGAATTTCCTAATCTAATATTGGCAGTTGGGGTTTGAGTTTTCTGACCTAATTTCAGAAATAAAAGCAAGCACAGGATGAAATTGTATATAAATGAGATAAAATACTAGCATGAAAGTATAGTAGAGACCATTTTAAGTATTGAATCATTTACTGAAGGAGAAAAAGAGTATACCAAAAGAGTAAATTTTTAAATGTTATTAATAAAAGATATCTACACTATAAAAAACCATGCCCCATTGCACACAAGAATAAATTGACTAATTCCTTCCATCTTGAGGTGTGAGCATTGTATTACTAACCCTTTTAAAATAAGAAGTTATGCCTTATATAAATGTAACTTGATCTTTTTTTTATTTCTCCTCAGGCACTTTACCTACTTACAGATGTCCTTTGTAGCAATAATATTTATGTTACTTGGGCCTACACCATGGTTTTCAAATGAATTTTCTTTATACTTGGGAGTTGTCCATGTTGGTTTTTCTAGAAACTCCCTAGTTTGAAGGTCAAGGAGTAAAAAAATAATAAAGCCAAATAAAAATATCAGATGGTTTTCTGTGTTATTCTAATTATTCTTACATTGGATCCAGTGACATTTTAAGATAATATTTATCAATTGGTCCTCCCGAGAGTTAATGATAAGAATGACAACAGTTGACATTTATTGAATGCTAAACATGTGCCTGGGACTGTTCCATGAGCCTCATATGCATTGTCAGATTTATCTTCCTCATAGTCTGTGAGGAAGGTAATTGTATAATCTCCCTTTTACAGATGAGTAACCTGAGACAAAGAAAGGTTAGGCAACTTTTCTAAGGATCTTGACCAGTAAGGAGTTAAGCTATAACATGAAACCAAGCAATTTGACATCAGAGTCTATTATCTTTCCTCCTTTTCCAGTAAACTCTGTATTAAGCTGTAACATAGAGAAAGGTACACAAATCATAAGTGTGCAGCCCACTTAGGCTTTTCACAAAGTAAACCCAGCTGGGCAATACCACCAGATCAAGCACTTCAGAATTCCTTCTCTGTGAGCCATTCTAGTTATTATTTTCTTTCCAGAGGTAACTACTATTCTGACTTCTAACACCATAGCTTCGTCGTGCTTCTTTATGAACTTTATGGAAATGGAAGTATACAGTATTTGATTTTTTGGATCTTTTTTCTCTCAACATTATGACTGAAAAAGTCATCCATGTCATTGTGTAGAGAAGTAGTCATTTTATGGTTGTACAGTATTATAATATATGACTGCACCACAATTTTTTTTTATCCATTTTACTATTGAGGTTAAATTTGAGCTATTTCCAGTTAGGGTCTATTAAAAATAATGCCACTATGAAGGTTCTTATTCGTGTTTTTGGTGCACATGTGTACACTTTTATGTTGGGCATTATACATATATATGTGTATATACATATACATCCTATATATAAAAGGCTAATATGCAAATTGTCCCCTCAACCAGGAGTTCACCCAATAGTTCAACCGGGGGCGGGGCCAGCCGGCCAACCACCAAGGCTCCTCCCCCCAGCTGTTGATAGGCCCTGATTGGGGCGGGCCTGCCAGACCCCACCCACACATGAATTTGTGCACTGGGCCTCTAGCATGCTCACTTTAACTAAAAACTCCAACAATTTTCAAAGTGTTTGTTTTACCAGCAGTGTATGAGATTTCTAGTTATTCTACATCTTTATCAACAATTGGTATTATCTGGTTTTCTATGTTTGATTATTCTTATAGGTTGGTAATAATACCTTATTATGATTTTAATTTGCATATCTTTGATAACTAACAATGTTGAGCAAATAATTGAGTACCTGTTCAAGTCTTTTACCTATTTTTTATTAGGTTGTTCATCTTTTGTTCATTGATTTTTTTGAAATGCTTATATATTCTGAATATGATCCTTTGTCAGAAACATGTACATATTGTAATGATCATATCTTATTGTGTATTGCCTTTTCACTCTTGTAATGAAGTCTTGATGAGCAGAAATATATATAAAATATGTATATTTTAATCCTCACTGGAGGATATGTTTATTGATTTGAGAAAGAGAAAGAAACATTGATTGGTTGCATCCCATATGTGCCCCGACTGGGAATCAAACCCAAAACCTTTTCATGTATGGGATGACACTCCAACCAACTGAGCCACCCAGCCAGGGGCAGAGGTGCTTATATTTTTAACCACTACACTATACTGCTTCAAAACTGAAAAGGATAGTAATTTTTACTGTCATCATAATAATGGATATCTTAGGAAGCCTTCTCTTTCATTGACATTTTATTTTACTTTTATTGATTTTTAGAGAGAGAAGAGGAGAGAGAAACATCGATGTGAGAACACAATATGGATTGGCCGTCTCCCGTATGCTGCCCACTGGGGATCGAACCTGCAATCCTTCAGTGCACAGGATGGAGCTGGAGGCCCAACCAAGAGAGCCATACCAGGCAGGGCTTTCACTGTCATTTTAAAGTTGTGTTTCTCCAGTGTAACCTAATAAATCATGATTGATTATTTTTAATTGAACAGACCGTCTGTAATGATAAAACTGGACTTTAAGTCACCTAGAACTTCTATCAACAATGATGTGCTTTGGTTTCTTTGGTGATAAAGATATAAATATAGTCTCACCTACTAAAACCTTTCCTCAGAAATGATACTGATACAGAGAACAGAGTGGTGGTGGCCAGGGGTGGGAGTGAGGGGAAGGAAAATAGGTGAAAGTGGTCAAAACCTTCTGGTTATCAGATAAGTCCTGGGGATGTACTGTACAGCATGATGACTACAGCTAACAGCAACACTGCATTATGTATTTGAATGTTTCTAAGAGAATAAATTTGAAAAGTTCTAATTAAGAAAGAAAATTGTAGCCCTAAGTTTGGTTCAGTGGATGGAGCATCAGCCTGTGGACTGAAGGGTCCCGGGTTCAATTCTAGTCAAGGGCACATGCCTGGGTTGTGAGATCGATCCCCAAATAGGGGGTGTGCAGGAGGCAGCCAATCAATGATTCTCTCTCGTCATTGATGTTTCTATCTCTCTTTCCCCTCCCTTTCTCTCTGAAATCAACAAAAATATATTTTAAAAAAAGAAAAAAATTTTAACTGTGTCAGGTGATGAATATTAACTAAACTTATTGTGGTAATCATTTCATAGCATACATATACATCAAATCATTATGTTGTATACCTTGAACTAATACAATGTTATATGTCAATTATATCCCAGTAAAACTGAGGGAAAGAATCACAGTTTCAATGATCCCGTTATGAAGAAAACATTGAAAGAAAAGAAAATTAAAAAAATTTAAATGACTTTTCAAATGGATTCCAGCATGATTAGGACCAGGGGTAGACCAAAGGGGTAGACCAAAGGAAGCAGCTTTTTTTTCTCAGATCAACCTTAGACAATATAGAATTGATCTGGCTAATTATATTCTCATGTTGTTTAGTTGGCTTGTTTCTGGTATTTTTCCCAGGGAAATTGCTTAACTTCATTTTTTGGTTTGTTTTTAAGCAATGAGGCTTCTATATGGCTCATGTTGGTTTAGTTTTAAATACATATTTTTTTAACTTTCCTCCTCTGGAGGTTTTCATTTATTTCTTAAAGCTTCTCAAAGTCGGATTTTCAATTGATTACTTTGACAGTATAAGTAGTGACATATGTAAATTTATTTCCAAAAACATGATTTGTTAAAGGAAGTAACATTTATTTGAGATTTACAATAATGGCTTATTTGCAAACTGTAGTGTCTACCCTATGTTTTCAGTGGATCCCATCTTTTTATCTAAAATTGCTTTATATAGTGGAGCCCCTTTACTTATTAAAGCAGTGTTCTGTGTGTTTAAATGGGGAGAAAATACTTTCTGTTTCATATAGTCTGTCAGACACGTAAGCTGATAGAAGCTCTGCTGCCTTCCACACGTGGTATCGAAAATTGCCCAAATCTAGTCAGAACGTAGGGTAGAGAATGAGTGGAGGACCAGTGGGAGATTTCACGGGCTTGACCCAGAAGTTATGTAAATCATCTCCACCCACATTCCATGGGTCTGAACTCAGTCTCACGTTTCCCCTTCAAACAAGTGGGGCTTGGAAATGAGGTTCCTGTGATAATTCTATGTCATGGCTGGGGAGACTGGACATTTAATGGACAGCCAGCCATTTACAACTTCCATTGTTTCTAAGCTAGACACAGAGAGCTGCGTCTCTAAGAAAGGAAAGGGAATTATTTTTTGAGCTAGAGCCTTTGTCATTCAAATGGGGTTCAGATAGTCCAGTGAAATTACTCCCAATTCCCTCTGTCTGAACCTTCCATGGCCTGTTTTTCCTGTCTGTTTTTAAACCTCCGAGGCCCCATGAATTTCATCCCCTGAATCTGCTTAATCAGGGATTCCTGCCTGTCATTTTCCCTAGGAGCAGTCTCTGCTCATCACTCTTGTCGTTCCCACTCCAGGGCAGGTGTCCATCTTCCTTCCTGCTTGCTGGTCGCCCCCACCCCCAATCCTGGCCCCCCAAACACTGACAATCCCCATAGCCAAGCCTGCAGTCCCAGGGCAAGAAGCTTCATGGGCCCATCATATTACTCTTTTGCTAGTGCACTACTTCACAGTTTTTCTCAGACAGCAGTCAAGGGGAGTAGAAGTTCTTTTAAGCAGCTAATGAGTGCTTGGCACTTTAGATAGAAACTAGAGGCCCGGTGCACAAAAATTTGTGCACTGAGGGGCGGGTCCCTCAGCCCGGCCTGTGCCCTCTCGCAGTCTGGGACCCCTCAGGGGATGTCCACCTGCTGTCCATCCCCGGGAGATCGGGCCTAAGCTGGCAGTCAGACATCCCTCTGGCAGCCCAGGAGTCCTCGGAAGATGTGTCCACTTGCCAGCGGGGACCAGGCCTTAGCTGCAGTCGGACAACCTTAGCACTACTGAGGAGGCGGAGAGGCTCCCGCCACCACCGCTGTGCTGGCAGTCGTCAGCCTGGCTTGTGGCTGAGCAGAGCGCCCCCTGTGGGAGCACACTGACCATCAGGGGGAAGCTCCTGCATTGAGCGTCTGCCCCCTGGTGGTCAGTGTGTGTCGTAGTGACCAGTCATTCCCAGTCATTCTGCTGTTAGGGTCAATTTGCATATTACCCTTTTATTATATAGGATTGTTCCCTTATAACAATGTCCCAGCCAGCTTTTAATAGACATCTTTGCCTCTGGTAATGTTTTTTTTTAAAAATATATTTTATTGATTTTTTACAGAGAGGAAAGGAGAGGGACAGAGAGCCAGAAACATCAATGAGAGAGAAACATCGATCAGCTGCCTCTTGCACACCCCTCACTGGGGATGTGCCCACAACCAAGGTACATGCCCTTGACCGGAATCGAACCTGGGACCTTCCAGTCTGCAGCCCGATGCTCCATCCACTGAGCCAAACTGGTTACAACTGGTAATGTTTTTCAAGGGCTGATTCCTACACCAGCATTATAGAAGAGTCTCCAATTGTATGTTACCTTTCATAGTACGGTCTTATAGTTAAATGCAATAACAAGAGTCTAAGATAAGCAGCGTCTTAGGCTTCAATTAGTCAGATTTGCCCTTATCTCTGTCCTGGTGCCTGCTCTAAATACATGTCTCTACTGCTCTCACCTGGAGGCCTCGGATTTTTCAAATCTAAAGAGAGTTAACTGCTTCCTCAGCAAGAACTGTGTAAAGGGTGCCTCCAAAGCAAGAGTTAACCATCTATAGCCCACGGCCAAAACCAGCCGATGCCTATGTTTGTAAATAAAGTTCTACTGGAGCACAGCCATGCCTGCCTATTCACAGACTGTCTGGGGCTGCCTTCACCTTTCAGTGGCAGAGTTGAGGGGTTGTGACAAAGAGTGTGTGCACCTCAAAGCTTAAAATATTTACTATTTGGCATTTTACAGAAAAAGGTTGTCGGCCCTTGCTCTAAAGTAAAGGGACAACTTCTTAGGGGGCTGATACATGAGCAGGATTTTTGAAGAATAAGTAACATTTTGCATACAGGGGTTAAAGGAGATGCAAAGAGAATGTTTTTGTTCAAAAGAACACATGAATGAAACATAGTGATATGTGTGAGACACCTGGATCTGGTTTTTAATGCTTGCAGATCACCTGCTTTGTTTTGTCAGAGCATAAAACCCAAGAGGAGAATTGATGGGAGCCGAGATCTGAGGCAGACAGGGAGGGGCCAGATCAGAAAGATCTTGAATAACTTCAGGCTAAGCAGATTTTCCTTCCATAGGTCAGTATTTATCATAGTACTAGAGGTCCAGTGCACCGATTTGTGCATGGGTGGGGTCCCTCAGCCTGGCCAGTGATCGGGGCCCATCGGGGCCAGCTGGCCTGGAGGAAGGGACTGCAGGAGGTTGGGCAGTGGAGGGAGGTTGGCTGTGGGAGTGCACTGACCACCAAGGGGAAGCTCCTGCATTGAGCATCTGCCTCCTGGTGGTCAGTGGACATCATATCATAGCCACTGGTCGACTGGTCATTCTGTCACTTAGGTTTTTATGTATATAGATGTCCAGTCAACGTTGATAGATTTTTTATTTTATTTTATTTTTGTTAATCCTCACCCGAGGATATTTGTCCATTGATTTTTAGGAAGAGTGGAAGAGAGAGGGAAAAACAGAGATAAATATCAATGTGAGCGAAATACATCGATTGGTTGCCTCCTGCACAAGGGCCTGGGCTGGGGAGGAGCCTGCAACCAAGTCACGTGCACTTGACCGGAATCAAACCCAGGACCCTTTGTTCCACAGGCTGACGCTCTATCCATTGAGCCAAACCGGTCAGCGCGATAGATTGTATATAAGAACAAGAGAAACAGTGCCCTGTGGCTTAAAATATTTGGAAATCAACATTCAGTCATTATTGCAGGACTTTTCAGAGCCTTTAAATTGCTTCTCTTCATTGGATATCTCCAAGAAGATTTCTCTGTATAGACAGAAGAGACTATAGGCAGCGTAGTTACCGAGTTATTTGACTATACATCCTCTGTGGCTAATTTCCTCCCAGAATTACTATTCACCAAAACACGTTTGAGAATCTTGCTTGAACAATAGGCAGCCAGTGGAAGGATTTAGGCTGAAGGGAGATGTGACCAGACTTGTGTTTTAGAATTGCTTTGGCAGTGGTATGAGGAATGGGTTGTCAGAAAGGAAGACCAAATGCAGGGAGATAAGATAAGAAGCTGGCACAACAGCCCAGGTGAGAGGTGATGGGAATAATGTATTATTTCCCAACACTTATTTGTGTGGTGTGTCTGTTATTAAAAAAATAAAATAAAACTCATAGTCTTACCTTGTATAAGAGGTTTCCTGGCTGGGGTGAAAGTTCCCTTGGGACCAAGATCTTCCGATTGGCAGGAACCACCAAAAGTCTGCGGTTTAGATTGCCTGCCTTAGGGTCTCATCCCTAGCCACGCCCTACGCCTGGGCCCGACACCTGGTTCTGGTGTTTCGTTCTCGCAGATCACCTGGTGTATCACTGCTTCAGGGTCTTTGGCCACTTACAGCATCTTAGCTCCCTGGAGTCTGCCTTGCTCCATTGCCTTGCCTGGCTTTCCAATCCCCCAGGTGCCTGCCTGCCAGCTGGTTCCACCACCTTGCTGGCCTTGCCTACCGCTCTCCTGGAATCATTGCCCGGCTTGCTGACAACACCAGCATCATTTCCCCAGGAGGCGGCTCCGCTCTGACTTCCCTGGCCCGTGCGCTTCCGGAGTTCAGCCTGCTCTGACTTTTCTACCCTCCGTACCAGGTTTTAGCATTTGCAGAAAAGTCCATCTCTTCATCACCTGTGCTGCTTTCTGCCCAGAACCTCTCACATTGCTGCAAACGGCTGAGCCAAAAATCTGATCACAAAGACAAATTCAAACTCTGCCTGATACTTTCTCCCCCAGGGGATTTCCAAGACTACTTGATGCTTCCCTCAGACTGAGTGGATTCGCTTTTCCCAAAAGTTTTGCTCAGGAACAGATTTGGAGATACACCATCTTGAAGATGACTATCCCCACTCTTTACTCTCCCTTTCCACATTTAAGGGATGCTATCCTGGATTCCTACCTTTATGAGGGGAGAAAGAAAGGGTGATTCAAGGCATCTCAGAGAACCAGACCAGGAACAGAGTTCTTGGGAAGAATCTATTCTCCTCCAGTCTGGCCATGAGGACTCCTATTTTATTTGTCATGCGGCCTGAAGGCACTCCCGTCACAGGGCTATTCAACCTTGTCCAGTTAACCTTGTTATTCCACGCAGAGCACATGCTGTCCCAGGAGTGGTCCAGTTGGGAGGGGCCAGAGAGGTGCTAAGCCAAGAGATTCCAGGGAGTGCAGAGGCCGCGAGGCAAGAAGGGGTGTTAAGAGCCTTGGTCAGAAGCCGGCTGGCTCAGAGGAGCACCGAGTGGTTTGGCTGGAAGGTAATGAACACCCTTTGTCCTGCAGAGTCTACCAGGCCCTGCCTCTGGGCTCCGCAGAGATCAAGCTGGGTGTGTTTCAGCCGCATGCCTTCCTCACTACCCCTCCAGTCGCTGGCTGTGGTCTGGTCCTTTGCTCAGCCAATGTGATTTCTTTTGGTGAGCTGGCAGCCACACGCTGTGAGCTGGACTGAACAGTGTATGTCCCTGTTCCCTTGCCTCGTTATTTTACAACTAAACAATCGGCATATTTCTGTGAAAGCCTGTCTCCTTTCCTGAGTTCTGAACCACTATTCATTCAGGAACACATTTCAAGCTTTCTCGTCCTAATGAATGTCAGACGCGCGTTTGGGAGAAGAGAAAGGATGGCTCTGTAAAGGAACGGTTACCTCTAAGTGATAAAAGATGTGAATGGTCCCCCAAAGTGCTTGCTCCTAATTATTCCTCTTCTGAGAGGCTTGACTGTTAGGACCCAAGCTAGCTCTAGCAACATGGGAAGCCTGGCGTTTCCATCTGGCCTGGAGGACGCTGAGCTTACAGAATTCCTAGCCAACTCGGAGACTTTTCTTTAGAATTGAGATGTGAGGAGAGCTTTTTTTCTTTTCTCCTACAGACTTAGGTTTCAGAAAAGCAACAACAATCAGAATCAGGTAATTTTTTTCAGGGAGTGTGGTCTTCTGTTTATTTTGTTTTTAAAACCTCAGGTAAGAAGAGTAGACTAATCTCTAAAAAGTCAATCGAAGTTGATAGAAACCATGTTGGAGGGACAGGCTACCCTGTTCCACTGAGTTCTTCCAACAGATTTTACTTACCAGTCTCTTGTGTACGCATGTAGATCTGAAACGAGTCTATGTATAACTATGCACTAAGTTTGTCCTCCTATTTAAGCTGTAACCAACCTGAAAACATCTCCCTTATTATAGTCTTTCAGCTGAAAATTCATTATGTTGCAAAAGAGTTGAATCAAATCAAACTAATATCTTTTTTGAGCTTCAAAAATTGGGGGATGGTTTTTTTAAGTATAAAGTCCTTATTGCAAGTAGGATGGCAATCAGAATTTCACAAGTTCCTAAAAATACTGTAACAACTAAATATATTTAATTCTCTAAACTTGTTTTAAGATGGGAGAAGCAAGTAACATTTTAGTTGTATTTTGGCAGATCCCAGGGTATTTTCAAGTATCTGTCCAAATTACTAATAATGATGATTTAATGGAAAGGAAGAAAGGAACAGAGAGAGACAGAGATAGGTGGAAAGAAGGAAGGGAGGAAGGGAAAGAGGAAGGAAGGCATGAAGGACAGGAGGGAGAGACAGATGAAGGAAGCAGGGAGGAAAGTAGTAAAGAAGGAAAGATAGAAATGAACTTGTATGGAACATGGGTGAGGCGGCTGAAAAGGACCATCTGATAACATGCATAGTTTTCCAGGCCTCAGTAACCTTCTGAAAATGGAAAATCAGAGAAGAAAGGAGCAAGAGCTTTCAGAGGATGATCAAGGTAAAGAATCTAAATGTTATTCCTTTTTCTTTCCATGTTCTTTCCCAATACTCGTAGTTGGATGAAGAAGTTATTTCATATAGTTATCTCTTAACATTTCCCGGAAACATACACGAGTTAGAGTCCTGCACACTCCCATGCTCAACACAGTAATTCTTACTATTCTGGTCATCTGGAAAAGACTGCCACCTCCCACTCCTCCCTCTGCCCTAACACCCATATTCCACGACACTGTCTCTTCCTCTCCCTTGCTCGCCATTGCACACCCATTCACTCAGGGATTTATAGCGGTGGTGGCTTCCACTCTTCTTAGTACTTATTTATAAGCTCTAATTTATAAATTCCTTCTTATCTGACTTGAAAAAAATGTCCTCAGCAGGAAAGTGGGGTGCTAAGTATTTTTTTCTAGCCAGATTTCCTTACTTCTAAATTCAAGATATTGCTAATATTATTTGACATTTTATTGACAATTTTCATTCCAGTGACCATTGGGCAATTACAACCGTGTTTATCAACTGGGCAATTACAACAGTGTTTATCACTCATAAAATAGGATGCAGCCCTGCTCTCTTCTTGATGTAATTTGATGTGATCAGTAGATGGTGCCTGCTACATGGCATGCTTTGAGACAGTAAACCATAAAAGCAATAAATAATGGGATTAGAGGAAAACATATTGGTCCTATTTGTCGTTTCTGTCTCCCTCTAGATACTCAAAAACCTCAGTGGAATAAGAAAATTGATACTCCTATCCACTGTCCACTGAAATCTAGCAGCATCTTTGAATAGAAGTCGATAATCCAAATGCAAAACTTGGTTTAGAGTGTTTCACTAATACTATGACTTTGAAATGATTATAGGTTGGACAGAATAGTTGCTGTGCCATTTTGTCCTAAGTCAAAGACTGTGTGTTCTTGTTCACCGCCCCCCCCACACACACACACACCATCCCCCAAAAAGCAAAAATGGTTTAGATTAACAACCCCCTGTTAAATTCTGGGGAAAATCTGGCACTGCATATGGAAGATGAATAATTAAAACTGCTAACCTACACAAAGCCACATTATACATTACAAATATTATCAGAAATTCATCCACACAGATAATACATGCATAAACGTGTATATGTGTACATGCGTGTATGTTTAGATAGCACCACAAATAATCATGGCAATAGACAGGAATTCCTTGAATTTGCAATAAATCAAAAAAATTTAAATGTTACCATTAATAGTGCAAAAACACTAAATTTGTTGGCCCGCAAACCACATTTGAAGGATCTGTTAAAGACTGGACATTCTATAAAAGCAAAATGTGGGCAGTACACCTTCTAAGAGTCCACAGTGATAGAGCTCTTTACATGGTTAGAAAATTTTTTGCAAACATCGACTGACTAATCTTCACAACAATTCTGTAGAAAGCAAATATTCCTAACAGTTTCATTTCACCATTGGGGATCTGAGTCAAAGAGAGATTAAATAACATGCCAAAGACCACAACAAGACACAGTGTTAAAAAGAGGATCAGGGCACAGAAGATTCAGATTTTTCGGTTCTCATTATAAATCATAGGAATAAGATAAAATACATGATAACAGATTTATTTATTTATTTTTTTGACAAATGGGATCTCCTGAACCTGAAGCTTCTAATGCGAGCAATTTTGATATTGGCAATAATAAATTTCTATATTAAATAAATCATATCATTTATCTCATGTTCCTGTTGAAAATAAATCTTCTAGTAAAAAAACGCAATTCAAAAAATCAGAAGTCCATATATACCTAACACCATCAGTTCTCAGCAGGGAGGATGTGGAGGTTGCCCTGAATAGGCACGGCCTATTGTGTCCTATGTTATAAACGCATGACATCCACCCTTTCCAGGGATAAGAATCTGCCAGGTCATGTCCAGATACCAATATCAGGAGGAACCTCAGACTCCCATCATAGGCTTTTCCTCTGTTTATTCCTACTTCTGGTCTGAACCAGCTAAACTAAGTTGAGCAAAGAAGGAAATGAAGGCAATGGGGGAAAGAGAATGTTTTTGAGGAGATCATGGCTGGGTAACATTTTGAAATTTTATTCTCTGTCTGTATTGGTCTGGGTTCTTCAGAGGAACAGAACCAATAGGAATACAGTTGACCCTGGAACAACATGGGTTTGAACTGTGTGGGTCCATTTATATGGGGATCTTTTTTTAAAAAAACAAAACAAATCTACAGTCAGCCTTCTGTACCACTGGGTTTTGCATCCATGGAGGGCCAGCTGTATGCATTGATCTAGGCCCGTGGTTGGCAAACTGCAGCTCGCGAGCCACATGCGGCTCTTTGGCCCCTTGAGTGTGGCTCTTCCTAAGCCTTAGGAGTGCCCTAATTAAGTTAATAACAATGTACCTACCCATATAGTTTAAGTTTTAAAAACTTGGCTCTCAAAATAAATTTCAATCGTTGTACTATTGATATTTGGCCCTGTTGACTAATGAGTTTGCCGAGCACTGATCTAGGCCATTTTATAAAAGGGACTTGAATATCCGTGGATTTTGGTATCCACAGGGGTCCTGGAAGGAATCCTCTGCAGATACTGAGAGGCAACTGGAGTTCAGTTTTGGGGGAGTCAAAGTTATATGTGGATTTTCAACTGTGGGGCATTGGTTCCCCTAACCCAGGGTGGGCAAACTTTTTGACTCGAGGGCCACAATGGGTTCTTAAACTGGACCGGAGGGCCACAATGGGTTCTTAAACTGGACCGGAGGGCCGGAACAAAAGCATGGATGGAGTGTTTGTGTGAACTAATATAACTTCAAAGTAAACATCATTACATAAAAGGGTACGGTCTTTTATTTCAATAGTTTTATTCATTTCAAACGGGCCAGATCCGGCCCGCAGGCCGTAGTTTGCCCACGGCTGCCCTAATCCCTGCATTGTTCAAGGGTCAGCTGTCTATACAGAGAGTTTACTGTAAGGAATTGGCTCACACAGTTACCAAGGCTGAGAAGTCCTATGACCTTCAGTCAGCAAGTTATGGACCCAGGAGACCAATGATGCAGCTGTAGTCTGAGTTCCAAGGCCTAAACACCAGGAGGGATGATGATATAAATTCCAGTTCAAGCCCAAGACCAAGGGCAGGAGAAGACCAATGCCTCAGCTCAAAGGCAGGAAGAGAGAGTGAATTCTCCTTCCTCCGCCTTTTGGTTCTACGCAGGCCTCCAATGGACTAGATGCAGCTCAGCCACATTGGGGAGGATTGTGCTTTACTCAGTCTGCAGATTCAAAATTAATCTCACACAGAAGCACCCTCACAAACATACCCTCAAAAACGTGTAACCAGATATCAGGGCACACCATGGCCCAATCAAGCTGACACATAAAATTAATGATCACAGCACCACTCTCCAAATTTTCCTCCTGTTCCTGTCCTCCATCCCACTCAGAGAGCATCAGGCACCACAGGGAAAAAGAGCTAATACTCAGCTTTTGTAGTTAATGAATTTATTTTCCAAATGTTACTAATAGTACATGATGTTTACTATGGACAGACACCTCAATCCCCATAATAACTCCATGGGGCAAGCACTAGTATCATCATTCCTACTTTCCCAGATGAGGAAACTGAGACAGGGAGAGTTCCAGACCCTAAAACAGCGTGCAATAACAGAGCCGGGATTCAATCCCAGCAAGTCTGGCCCTAGAGTCTATGCTCCTATCCACTACACTGTGACTTCAAACTTACGGCAGAGCACAGTTTCAGAGGAAAGTTTGGGAGAACCAAAAGTCACAGCCTTGAACAACTCTGAGCATATAGTTGATGCGCTAAGCCAGCGGTTCTCAACCTGTGGGTCGCGACCCCTTTGGCGGTCGAACGACCCTTTCACAGGGGTTGCCTATGACCATCCTGCATATCAGATATTTACATTACGATTCATAACAGTTGCAACATTACAGTTATGAAGTATCAACAAAAATAATTTCATGGTTGGGTCACAACATGAGGAACTGTAGTTAAAGGGCCAGAAGGTTGAGAACCACTGCTCAAAGCAATCATTTTAGAAAAAATGATGCAGTGATGATAAAAGTATGAGGTTTGTCATATCCCCAATGAAATTTTGAATTGCCCAAATAGGGTGGGGTCCAAGCAAAGGAAGACTGTGCCTCATTTCCCAAGTGGAGACAGCAAGCCTCTCATTGCTTCCCTCCCGCCCCTTGACCAGCACAGCAGCAGAGAAGGCGAAGCTGGGGCCTGGGGAGCCTGCGAGAGCAGCATGAGCATGATACTGCTCCACCAATCGCCCGGCACCCAGGAGCAAAGAAAGGGGCCTCCTGACATTTCTGTGGGGTGAAAAGGACAGGCTCAGGGGAACTGCACGCAGCTTCCCCGTCTGGCCAGGAGCGCGGCCTGGAAACGTGAGCCCAGAGGAGAACGGGCTATCTTGAGGATGTCAGCAGGGATGCGTAGCCTGCCCAGAGACCAGTAAGTGCCACGAAGAATAAAGGATCATTTGTGAGGACCAGTAGTCCCCTCCTGCCTCATGGACACCACGCTATGACTTAAAGACTCAGAACTTGGAGGCAACCCAAGGAAAAAACTGTGGGAGAAAAACCTCAACTGGCTGAATAAATGATTGACTGAATTAACCTGAGTTGAATAAGATTGAAATTAAGTTTAGTTAGAGGAAGAAAAGCTACTCTTTTTTTTTTTTTTTTTTTTGCACAGCTGATTTTGCAGCCTGAGAATTGTACTTCCTCGGCTATAAAGAAATAGAAACGTGTTTACCTTTGCAACCATACTCTCTCTCTGAAGGCCAAAGGAAAATCTCCAAAATTGTTTTGAGAAATAACATCATTATTGAACTAAGTATATGGCTTCCCAAAGGGATTACTTTATAGAGCAATGCTCCTTTCTATAAGTGCCCATTCTGTTCTGTTTCTTTAAAACATTAGTCTCATTAGCTCAAACCGGGACTCAAACTGCAGACCTGGTCCTTAAGATGATTGAAAGTAGTTTAGCCATGGTTGCTGTCCATTAACTCAAATAAAATTGCTAGATTTCAGGCTAAGATGGAAAAGATTTAAGATGTTGTGAAGTCAGGATCTAATTCAGCTTTGAGCTTGGCTACTGCTCAAGCCAAAGCTTTGAAGCTTTTTGACACAGCGAAACAACATTATGATGAAGGATCAAAGGATAAAAAATTCAATGCAAATAAGGATTGGTTCATGCATTTTAAAGGTAGTGATGCCTTACATAACATCAGGGTGCAAGATGAAGCCGGGCGTGCTGAGGTGGCAGTTCCCGAGAGCAGACTTCCTGTCTGGAAGACAGTGAAAGACCTTTGTGCCCTAACGCCCGTGCTAGCCACAGGTCATAAGTGATAGAAACCAGAGAGCAACCAACTAATATTGCTGAATCAATTTGTTATTTTTTAATATTAACCATTTAAAATTTTGTTTTTATGTATTGATTTTAGAGAGCAAGGGGTGGAGGGAGAGACACATAGAAAGAAGACCATCGATTTGTTGTTCCACTTATTTATGCATTTATTGGTTGATTCTTAAATGTGCCCTGACCAGGAATTGAACACACAACCTTGGCATACCGGATGGCACTCCATCCAACTGGCTACCCAGCCAGGGCTTAGCTGAATCAATTTACTTAAAATCCATCAAATAATCCTGGTCTTTCAAAAATATTCTCAAAGTTGCTTGTGATCATTTTCTTTTTTAAAAATATGTTTTTATTGTGAGAGAAAGGAAGAGGGAGAGAGAAAGAGATAGAAACATCAATGATGAGAATCATTGATCAGCTGCCTCCTCCACGCCCCAAACTGGGGATCAAGCCCACAACCTAGGCATATGCCCTGACCAAGAATCAAACTGTGACCTTCTGGTTCATGGGTTGGCGCTCAACCACTGAGCAACACTGGCCAGGCAACTTGTAATCATTTTCATAAGAAAATATTATTTTCAAATTCTAATTAGGTGCTTTCTTAACCCCTGATTTGTTAAAGGTAGTATCATGAAGAAGCTTTACCTAAAGTCATTTTTTCTATAAAAAGCTGAGCTTCAGGTTCTCAACCAATGTAACACTACTGTGCTATTGTTATAATGTGAAAAAAATAGATTTGTTTGGTTTAAATTATTTTTCCTCACTTGACCTTCTAGCAGAAATGCTACTCAGCATAAGTATAAGGAATATCTGTAAGAGCTGGCATACTAAAGCACAATTAAAGGATCAATATTTTAGAATTACATGTTTTCAGGGAAATTAGTTGTTAAAACAGATTATGCTAACCAGATTTTATAATTGTTGATGGTCAAGATTCTGCAAATTTAATGGATTTACCTTTGAAAAATTTAGGCTACTCAATATGATTTTAAACAGACTTATTAAAGAAAATTCTAGGATTCTATCTTTAATACTATCCTATTATACCTTTCCTAAGCAATCTACATGAATTACGGAAGGTCTATCAGCCTTCCATTCTGTTTTATTAGCATTTGTTGCTTTAAATCAGACCTTTCAAATTATTTATATAAGGTTTTTTTAAATTTAATATTCAAAACGATAGAACATATACACTGAACCACAGACAGGAACGTAATTCATCCTAGTATGAAGCATGCCTTATAACACTTAAGTGGTTTATTAAACTTGTCTGATCTTATATTGGATAAATTCTATCCTTGACATCAAGACATGTGTATGATACATTTATCATGTTTAGGATTCCTGTAAGTTACATAAACCATTTCTTCTGGGAATTGCTAAGAGTTCTATCCTGAAGTTAAAATACGCCAAGTATCCAAATATTTCTCTTAAATATGAGTTAGTCTCCCACATAGAATTATTTTAGTGGCCTCAGTCCCATCCCCGGTGGACAGTAGTACATAGAAAGAGAAACCACCTCGCATAATTTGGCACTGTTTGGAACCAGCAGCCTCTGATCAGGAGGAGCTCGTAATGAGCCCTAGGAGACAGGATGACCTCTTATTAGAAGGAGCACTGTCTCTCTCAGGCAACACTGAGGTTGGAAACTCTGGGAGGATCAAGCTGCAGCTGTTGGCTTCCTTTTTGACTTGGGGAAGGCAGAGGTCTTATTGGGCCCGAGCTACCCACTTACTGCACAAATGGAGAGCTGGTTATTAAAGGAGAATTAAATGAAAGAGCTTTTTGTCAGTATAAGCTAATCAAGTTTATCATTTGGGGGAATAGAGAGTGCCAACCTTCATTTCTCCTTAGATAATGTAGGGACCAGAACTAGAGAAGCGGGGACCATAACGTGGGAGTCCAGGAAGGAACTTGAACTGGGTTCAGTTAGAACATTGATAAATACATGACTAGTGTATCATTTTACTCTGCTTACTCCCACCGGGGTTTTGAACTCATTTAAAATAAACACACTCATGAGTTATTTTAATAAAAGAGTGATCCAGGTCATTGCTATAGAGGAGAAATCTTCTTGTCTAAGATTATTCAGCAGGAACAGATTTTGTTTTGGGGAAAAGGATATTAGAGCAAAAAGCCCAAGGGATTGGGCAGCCTTGGGATCAGTCACACCTTTGAAGCCCAGACGCTGGGTAGGAAGCCCTCTGCATCTCCGAGGCGTCCTCTGTAACATGGAGTCCGTATTACCCACCTCATAGAACTGCTGTGAGCTGAGGCGAGTGAATGAATGTGTAAGACCCCACACAATGCCTGACACAGAGAAAAATGAAGTATTTTATTTTATTGAAGTATTAGGTCCCTTTTCTGCACCAGGGCTAGAATTCAGGCATCAGTGAATTTGGACAGAAAGACAATTAAGTTACTTCTTTCACTAAACTCTAACTGAAAAGTAGCATTTCTTAAATAATGCATGTAAACAATATTAGAAAATATAGTACCTGTGATGTGGACACTAATAGAAATCACAGATATTTTTATAACACAGTATAGCTACTTCAGATATTTCAAAATTATTATGTGCACTCATCTCTATTTTGAAATTATGGTAGTTACTAGACCTGCCGTTAGATCCTGTTATTTGATGCACTAACACAGAAGCACATGTACCACTACCTCGTAAAATTGTTCTAAATGTTTTGAGTTATATTTCCGTAATTGAATTTTTGTAATATTATCTATTTCACTTTATTCTCTTAAAACATGCTTTAGATGAGAATTTGAAACATTCTGAAGAGAAGTCCAGAGGCTTTACCAAACTGCCACATGGGTTTGCTCTACCCTCTGCTAAGTGGTGTTACAGTCAGCCACCATGGAATGGACAAAGGTTCTGTTGACTGGGGCTGTGAATAGATGTGGCCATTTTTCAGGTGGATCTAATTTGGGGTGTGTTCTGCAAAAATGATCAGTTTGGACTTGCCGTTGATACTGGTTGCTACTCAGCTGTTACTCATTTGATGAGATTTTTATTTGAAATGCAGAATGAAAGGCAACGCTTACATTTCATCTTTTTCTTCATCACAAGCAAAATGGAAAACAAGGAGATGTGTCCAGGTCTCTGAGAGTCATTTTCATGTGCGCATGACCCAAGGATCTTGGAGAGTCATTGGGATTTTATGACACCCATTTACGGGCTTTATTTGTGACAAAGGCACTGTGAAATAAGATAAAAATCAGTGGCTTGTAAATCTTGTCTCCAAGCCATTAAAAATAAAAATGAATTCCAACCATTAGCTGGTTAACATTTCCTTACATTTCACTGGTTCTAAAACATGCCAAAATATGCCTACTTGCAACAGCTGGAAAATTATATTTCTTGGCTTCCTATGGAATGCTTTTGCTCTGAGAGCTCAGGAATAGTCTAACCAGTGATTTTTTAAAAAAAATCTATGCCAATAATCCAACCAGAAATGTCACCAGTTTTTATTATAGGAAAAATGTTTTATAATGCTACTTTTCTTTAGTACATATTTATGGCATATTTCTTATTCTAATATGTGGGTAAAGTACATGAAAAATAAATCTTAGCATTATAATTTATGATGTGACATATGTAAGTCTGAATCTATTTTTTTTTCTTGGTTTAGTATATTTAAAGGCAGGCTTCACTCCTTTTGTCATGTGTATAGCCTTACAAATAAATAAAACAGCATCATATTTGTTAATATTCTACTTACAGAAATTCTAAAGGAAGAGGATGAAATCTGACTAATGTTGAGGGCAAACTGGTTTTAAATGGAGCCAACAATGTCCTTTAAAGTGTTGTTGAGATAAATATGCCATTGACTCTGCACATCTGTACTCACTTTGCAAAGTATTTCTGAGGCAGATAAAAAAAATTTTTAAAACCAAAGACCTTCTCTCATCTTCTTTTAGTTGTTCCCTTAAATACTTGCTCTGAGTTGTAGGAAAGTACATTCACACAAAATGCATTTCCTAGTCTGGCTTTCAATGTAGCCTCATTTTTGCCACAACCTGGTCTACTTTTTACATTGAAGTAGAGAAAGACCTCATTGAGTACTTTATTCTAAAAGAAGGCACTTTGTGTCAAGTAACATTCCGAGAGCTCCGATGGAGTCCTGTCTTTGTGGGATCGCCATAATTGGTTGGCAATTTTTTCCTTCCTGCTTATTCAAGTCTTCTGTCTACTGGAGACTAGAAGTTCTAGATATTCAACTTCTGTGACAACTTGATCCTTTTCTTGCCAATACAAATCATCATACAGTGTTCAATGTGCTCTGGGTTCATTCTCTGATTTATTCATGAATTGAACATCAAATAGTATGTGCTGTACCTCGATGAACAAATGAACTGACTGCAGCTCCACCCTTGGGAAGGTTTTCCCTCTCCACTGTCTTTTAAGAACACCACTGAATGTGGCTATAATGCAGCCATCACTCATTTCTGCCTTGCACCCATATGCCAAGGTACTCATCTGTAAACCAAACTCAGGTTTTTACTTCTCCTTCAGGTGTACAGGACATATCATCATGCCCTCTCCATACAAACGTAGGTGTGAGTAGGAGAGAGGTCCTGGCATGACTGTGGTGGATGACAAGGGGATCTGAGCTTCCTGCCCAAGCAGCTTATCTGGGCTGTGCCATTTCCAGCTTAAGATAGACTGTTGGTGCTGCTGGGCCAATCAGACTTCATGACTTGGTAGTTGTGGTAGAACACACCCGATACTGGGCAGCTCTAGGTGCGTAGTCAGTTCGTATCCCATGGTCAGCTGTTTTGTCTCTACCAAGATCTGTTAATCAAGAGGCATATAATTCTCTGCGGCAGGAGACATGGCCTTGTTCCAAAATCTCAGGGGCCTGCATTACAATCCTCACACTGGGGTTTGTCATCTCTCACCAGTTTATTGCTACTGGCCTTGGTGTGTCCTCTGGGCTCTCGTCGAATATAATCTTCTAGTAAGCGTTTTAACCTGACATAATATATCCATTCTAGCATGACTATTTCCACCAGACTCTTTATTCCCTCCTGTATCATGTGCAGAGACAACTAAGGCATTTCCATTCCACTCAGCATTGACCAGCACTTTCTCTACGTGACTAAGAGCCATGCGAGTGGTGGTTTTGTCCTAACTCCTGGGTCCTTGCGAGCATGTTAAGTCCAGTCCCTCAAAGTCAATAGATTCTTGCTTATTCACTCATAAGTTCTGGACCCTTGATCAAATACCTTCAAAATCCAATCGCATGCTACTTCCCTCCCCACTGCTGGTATAAGCCATCTAGTAACTAGATTCACTGTAAGCAGTGACTAATCTCCTTCCTTTCTTATCAGGGCTATCACATCCCCAACTAGTTAAGCTGGAACTTAACTCTACTTTTTGACCCAACAATGAGACAAGGTGGGAGCAACTCCTGAGAACACCTGTTGCATTTCAGAAACAAGGTCTTGTCATGTCTTCCAACATCTTACTAGGAAATACTGGAGCACCTATTCAATCTCTGAGGGTCCATGGAGGTCTGCAGAGCCAACATCCTCAGAGTCACTCATCCAGTTCCCTATCCGATGTTCGGGGTCCCAAGTTTCCCTGATCAGGGCCCTGACTTCAGCAGAACAGACTTGCCTTGGCTGAGCACTCAAACATCAAATATGTCTCAGAACACTGGGAGTCTGACTATGAGGTCCCTTCTGCTACTCAGCTATGTAAGCTATTCCATTGAAGGAGATAAGGGCCTCTCTGTAAGCAGCTAAAGAGAACTTCTGCCTCTCACACTTAGCCTTTAACCCTGTTAACAGCCCCATTCTCTCATTATGCCTCTGTAGGGTGTCAAAACAATTTAGCTGCATCTAGTCAACTCCACTGCCCTTGTGGGCATTGTCCCTCCCTCTCCCCACGTTTTGTCAAATGCAGGATGCATTGCACCTTCATTGGTGCTCCCATTCTCAGCTCACCACAATGAAATCTTTACCAATTGGGCCACCACCATGTGCTAGGGATTATCTGCATCCCACATGCCACTTGCATGCTTTTTTTTTTTTTTTTTTTTTTTTTTTGGCTAGGTGGTGAGTGAGCAGTTTTCGATCCCCATCATCCTGTGTTTTGTCAGATGACTCAGGACATCACTTGTTAGTTCAGGTCCTCTGCAAAGCAGACACAGAGGATTAGCTGTACAAGAAGTGTCTATAAAGGATAAAGGAGAAGGAACTAGAGAAGACAGGGAGAGCCTCGGACCACGGTGCTCAGTCTGAGTCCTGTGAATGAGAGGGGGGAATGAGGATGACTGGGCAGGCAGAGCACAGACCTCAGCCAAGTCCCAAGAAAGTTTCAGTCAGGTTGCTGGGGCTCCTCTAGCTTTTCTAAGAATTGACATAATAACATCATGTTAAGTTTTATCACACAATAAGATTAATTAACACATCCTTCAACCCACACAATTACAACTTTGTTGTTGTTATTGTTATGGAGAGAACATTAAGGTTCTATTCTCAGTGCAACTCTCAAGGAAACAATACAGCATGGTTAACTCTAGCCATCACACTGCACATTACCTCCTTGGAACTTATTCATCTTATAGCTGGTAGTTTATACCCTCTGACTAACATCTCCCCATTTCTCCCAACTCTTAGCCCCTGGAAAACACCATTCTACTCTCTGTTTCTATGAGTTCCGAGAGCAAGCCACTGCATATGTTGCAGTAGTGAGCTTGCTGTGCTCATTCACTGGGGGAGCAGCTCTTGGGAAGGGCAGTCTTGGTGCTCTTGTGGGAATAGATCCAGGAGCACAGCAATGGGCCATCAGTCAAATATGCACCCCGAACAAGAGTTCGGCATGCTGCATTTTCTTGGCTGCTACGTCCTGGAATTGTGTTCCTTTCCTTCTAAGCACTGAGTCACTGTCTTATTCACCAGATTATAACTTTATGAGAGCACATGCTGTTTTGTTCATCATCTAATTTCCAGGTCCTAGCACAATGCCTGGCACATACTGAATCTCAAATATTTTTTTTTATCGGTTGTTGAAAAGATATGCTACTCCAAAACATACCTTTGTAACTTTGCTTTAAAAACAAGGAAGATGTTCTACTCCCTGAAGAGGGTATTGCCATGAATATCACCTAGCAACCTGAAAAGGGTGTGTGTCCACCTACGCCCACCCACAAGGGGCGGTGGGGGGGGGAGACTCCTTTCCAGAACTGCAGTCTGGTGTCCCTGCCCAGGCTTCTTTTGAGCATCACCCACTTCTTCTGTCTTCCTTCTTATACCCTTCTTACTTTCATTCCCAGTCAAAATCTTCTCTCCAGAAAGGTAAATGATTTATGGCAAAGCAGAAGTGAAAATGGAATGAAACCTCTAAAATAGTACTTGCTAACATGGTGTAGCTATGGAGGTAGAAACAGATATGTAGCTGGGGGATCGAGAGCAAAATCCTGATATGATACCCGATTCCTGCCTGTTTTACTGTGATGAGGCCCTGCATTCCTAAAGGAGGCTGTTACCTCCGCAGTCCAATCACATTTTCTGGTCTAAGGCACACACTTTCAGTATAGGAAAGGGATCCTATGGAATACTTGCACTAGCAGTAATAGGAGGTCCATAGCATTTCTTAAATGCTATGGAAGTGAAGCAAGACAAGAGCTATAGGATACCATTCTGAATCTGCTGACCAAGCTCGGTTTTAAACAAGTTCCTTACCTAGGCTGCTATAATCGCTGACCAGTCCCCAGCAGCAACAAACCGATAGTATATGTTATCTATCGCAGTGTTTACAATGGCAATGCGTGTTAAGACAAAAATTATATTCACACCTCTATTAGTGCACATAATATGTTGTACTGAAATTATTTGTTTATGGCTTTGGTTCTCTAAAAAGCAGGAATTCCTCAAAAGCTAGATGACAATTTAATCATATTTCTGGCTCCAGGGCTAGAGTAGTGCCTGGTGTTATAAGAGGTTCTTAGCAATTATTAATGATTGAATAATCGAATGAATGATTATTATAGAGAAAGATCTCAAACAAGACCCTCACAGACCAAAAGTTAGTTGTCCAAAAGTGTCAGAAGTATGTAAATAAGTCACTCAGATTCCTCCTTGACCCTGCCAACGTATATAACTCATTATCATCTCCCCCAGCCTCTGTTTTCTACTTGGTAGGACCGGCTTTGGTGTTAGGTAATACATATGTAATAGAAATTCTAATTACCTGTTAGACTCATCTGCTTATTATGATACTAGTCTTTTATTAAAACTAGATTTCATTCCACTATGCTCTTGGCTATAAAATAGAGCTCTTTTACTTTCTACCAATTCTATTGGCACTCCTTTTTAATTCAAACACTGCTCTGGGATCAACAATGCAATAAGACATAATTATGTTTTAAGATCCACGAATTGGTTGTGAAAATGCAGGTATTTTCTCTCTAGGTAGGTTGTTCCAGGAAATACATTGAGAAGTATATTTTTATCTTGATGTATGGGGATTTACGTAGAAACATACCCCCTTGGACTTGGAGGCAGTATTTTGTAGAACTGCCGGAACAAATGCCACCCATCACCACTTTATTATGTTCACAATGTACTCCATTATCATCAGTATGTGGGTATAAATCCTCCTAAGAAACCTCCCAGTATTAAAAACCATAATTATAACATGTATTTATTCCAAACATATGTACCACCATTTCAAACTACCCACCAGCTGAATATATTTTGCAGCTTTCAAATTTTGACTGGTGCGAAGATGGCTTTTATAAAAGTGATTTATGACAATTTAGGTGCCGAAAACCATCGTAATTACCAGTACTGTAAATGTTTTCTCTCCGCTTAAGTAGCCTCGCTGAGGAGGACAGTGTTCATTTCCTGTGGGCTGGGCCCTGGGCTCCAGCCTTCCCCACAGCCAACAAGCTGCTCTGTTTCCAGTTCTGCTGCACCAGTAAAAGATTAACAAAAACTTTTCAGCGCTCGGCTTTCTTTTCCCTCTGGAGCTATCCGTTTTCCCATCTCCAAAGAGGGCAGCCTCTCCTAACATATGTTGGAAATTGTTGTTCAACTTCACAGAGTATACAAACACAAGCCTTTTCTCCGTTCGCGGTGCCAGAGCAGACGTTTCAATGGAATATTTCATTATAATGCAGAGTGCACGTGCCAGAAAAAAAGAGGCTTTTCAAATGAAATTCATGATCTTTTTTTTTTTTTTTCACCATGTTGTATCTGGGGTTTCTGTAAAGCACAAGAGACTTGACTTTTGGTATAAAAAGTGTAAACGTTTAACCTACCTGGATTTGAACAGGATAATAAATTGTCAAGTAAGGGCTCTTTGCCAAGTGTTAATAATCTTCATGAAAAGTAAAACCAGAGAGAGGAGGAAAGGCTATATGATCCTCTGCACCTTCGCAGTGCCTTCCATCTCCTTCATTTAAAGCCACACTTGGTCTTTCAGCCCCCACCCCCCTACCCCCCAGGGAGAGCCAAGTCACACAGAAAATGGCCAAGTGACTCACCCCGGTTACAAAGGGAATCTGTAGCAAGACAAATGAGAGAACCCAGGAGTCCTAATTTCCAGTTCTGTTGTAGTTTAAAAAAAAACCCCAAACACCACTCTTGTAAATTACACTGTCATCAGCACTTTCCTTATTACTCTTTGTTTGCAGTAGTTAAAAACTCCGTCGTTTAAAAAATGGCTTTGGGACAAAATTTAGCCAACAAAATCTCTAGCTTAGAGTCAATTATTTCCAAAAGACAATTTAAAAATCTGTAGTTCAGCTACTTTGAGGGTATAGACATGCCAAAATCCAAAGTTCATTTTCTTCTTGGTATGTCTTTGAATTTGAAGGGAAATTAGCCATGGGACTTATTAATGTGGTGTGTTAATTACTGATTTTTGGTTTTATTACCAAACCAACATCAAAGGAGAAGACTAATCTAAAAAAATGCACTGTAATAGCTATCAGAATAACAAGTTTAGCTTGACGTAGCAGCTTTACTCCTAAGTTACTGCATAAGCGAATATAGAGGAATCTGCATGCCGGTGTTCCATGGAGACTCCCGTGCACCTGAAATACTGGGGAGCCTTGTAATCTGCAGGAGGGCCAGGCTGCTCTCTCGCCTCAGCTGCCAGAGCTCTGCATGTAGGTCAGATAGCCGTGAATCAAACCTTAGCCACCAACTAAGGCTACGTATAGTCAGTGTTATGTATAGTCAGGTTGTCCGCACATCCTACTATACTAAGGCATTTTACTTTACAAACATCTTTTTTGCATTTGTTTAAATAGCTAAAGAACCATTCTTCTAAAATCAATAGAGGGACAGGAACAACATGGCAAATAGCCATTGAAAAAGAGCAGCCACGACCTGTTGTCAAATGGGAACTGAAAACTGAATGTAGTCTGGTCTAGTGTGCAATTTGCAATTCCTTGAAGGCAGTGTTTCCTGCAATAAGTGATTCACAGATAATGCAAATCACAGCCCTCTTTGGCTTTGGCTGCTGCCTTTATGAAATTTCAGACGTGACAAGCTGTAGGTGGAACCCAAAGGTGAAAAAGCCCATGGAACTTTTCCCCCCCTCTGCCTTTTATTTTTCTGCACTCTCAAAAATTTTAATAGTGTGCATGTGTTACTTTTACTTTGGAATTACCTCTATTTAAAAAGAAAAAAAATGAGAGTGGTATTAAAATCAATGTTATATATCAAAGAACAATTATAATTTGAGTGTGGAGGAGATTGCTGGACTGAGAATATTTCAAACTAACAAATGTATACTTCATGAACACATTCTCCAGAGAGAGAACAAATGTCAACCATCATTTTTTAGTTTAGTCAGGCACAGTGAATACTGATAGGGGGCTTACTTCTTGTAGAATATAAGCCCCGATGACTATTCCAATTCAGAAGTCAGTCATTTCACAATATTTTCTATGGATTATGCACTTGAATTCCAGTTCCTCTACTGATTTTAACAATTCCTTAAAACATGCTGAACATCTTAAAATTACATATTTCGCCATTTAAACTTGAGACAATTCATTCTCACAGGCTAAGTATAAGTTGATGCTTTCCAAAAAAAATTCCACACTATCTAGGAAAGGAGTCTGATGTAAAGATAAGAAAAGATTCAATAAACGTAACATGTTTCATGTAAGTTTACTTAAATGTGTAAGTTTACTTATATGTGTAAGTACAAAGGCGAACATATATTCACTTAACTAATCTTTTCTCTAAACTTAACGACAGGGAAATAACAACCACTGCATTAAGAGCGAGCACAAGCAAGTTGGCACATAGAAAATTAAAACAGCGTGCAGTCTGAACATTGGCTTGGTGGGAGACAGCGACAAGCCTCAGAATATACCTCACAAAAGGGCTCAATATGACTAAGTTCCTTCTGATATGCCCGTATCTTCTCCTGCTTGGCAAGAAGTGGAACCTTAATAAATGTCTGTCAAATACTTGGCTGAATAAACTGATTTTACAATTGTGTCAAGAATTGCTAAATACAGCTGAACAAAAGAAGCTGAAGAACTGTTTGCTATGAGAAACTGTTGAGAATTATTTTGGTTTAAAAGTAGTATGTAGAAAAGTAATTTGAGACTGTTGGGGGAAAACTGGACCAGCTTGATCAAGCTTAAGGAATTGAATATTCTGTAAGCATAAACATTATCTAGAAAATACTATTGCATATTTTTGTTTCTTACTTTTATTTCTGCATACTCAGCATTTATTAATATTTTAGCATTACCGTTAACTTATTGCAGATCGTATTTCCAGTGAATCATTCTACAATTGGCTAGTAGAGATAAGGAAAAGCAGAATAGCCAGAGGAAAAGGGGTGAAGGGGGAGTAAATGGTGATGGAAGGAGACTTGACTTGGAGTGGTAAACACACAATATAATATATAAATTATGTATTATAGAAATATATGCCTAAAACCTATATAATTTATTAACCAATGTCACCCCAATAAATTCAATAAAAAATAAAATTAATGATATATATTAGAAAAAAAAAGGATAAGTGGACTAACTTAATAAAAACTCAACTTAATGCCAGCATTACTGGAACTCACCCATTTCTTACTATTAAGTGAGGTATGTCTATAAAAATTATTAGTCCTATAGAATTTTTTAATCATATGCAATGAACCTCTAGGAAATAATAACTTCAAAATAGCATTGCCAAATTAAGTAGTCATAGGTGCATGACTTTGGAAAATTAGATTAAAAAATAAACTTCATGTACATTTAGTCTCAAACTCTAATTTGATAAATAGACCCTGAGAGGTTAATAATAGTTTCAGCCCAGCCAAAGTTCAACTCAAGTTTTCCTAGTTTCTAGCCTGGTATATATTTTACCTTTTTAAAGATTTCCCCTCCTGGTCACAGTTTACACCTTGTTTTCTAAGCTAAGCTATTGGTTTTATAAACAGCTGGATGGTTGAAATAAAGTGAGCATGATTTAGGTCCTTCATGCAATAATCTATTAAGATGTCTTAGTGTTTTAATGACTTGCAGCCACCCTTTTTTGGAATTTTCTTAGTTGCCAGAAAAAGAATTCAAAGCCACCAGTAAATGCACAGATTAATCCGTACTTGACTCCTTAACACAGGTGACAACAGCACATAGTGTGGTATTAGGGGGAGGAAAGAGGGTTGCATAGTTCCCACTCAGTTTTACTCATTCATTGATCAGAATGGTTTATCTAATGCCACCTGTGGCTGGCACTGAGCTAAGCATTGAGGATGCAGTGGTGAGCACCTACACTTGGTGCCTGTCCTCAACAAATCAGAGTCTAAGTAGAGAAGGCCTATGATAAAGAGGAAAGCAAATGACTGAATATAAAAACAAAAACTAAGAAACTTGTTTTGATGATTGTGAACAAAATGCTGTGACTGAGAATAAAAAGGAGACCAATTGAGACATCTGTCAAAAGAAATCACACCAATATACTTTCAAATGGTGCAAAAGCTAAGAAATCAAAATAGAGGGTCTTGTGGGAGCACTAGGCATAGTCTGAGGTATCAAAAAAGGCTTCTCCTGGGGAAGTAGTTTTAATTCCATTCTGAAGGATGATGAGGAGTTGCCCAGGAGGAGGGAGTATGTTGGTAGAAGAATTTCCCAGGCAGAAGGGAAAACACACACACGGGTCCTAAGTAAAGAAGGATTGAAGTAGCCCAGCCAGTGTGGCTCAGTGGTTGAGTGTTGACCAAGAGGTCACCATTTCAATTCCTGGTCAGGGCACAGTCCCAGATTGCAGCTCAATCTCTAACAGGGGGTGTGCAGGGCACAACAGATTGATGTTTCTCTCTCTCTCCCTCTCTCTCTCTCTAAACTATATATATATATATATTTTTTATTTTTTTTTTAAATAATAACACCAGCCCTGTATCAGTTGTATATGGTGCATAATAAATGATCTCAAATGTGGTATCTTAAACAATACTTATTTATTAGCTCCTTGTTCTGTAGGTCAGAAGTCCAGCATGGCTCAGCTGGGTTGCCTGCTCAGAATCTCACAAAGCCAGAATCAAGGTGGCTGGAAGACTGGGAGAGTTCCCCTCCAAGTTCATCAGATTGTTGGCAGAATCTACCTACTTGTAGTTGTAGGTCTGAGATTCCTTGTTTCCTTGCTGTCTATCACACAGATGTCATTGTCAGCTCCTCCAGGCCACCACACTCCTCATGTGAGGCCTCCATCTTTAAAACATCAAGTAATTAAATTAGTCACACTCAAATAATCTTCTGCTTAAGATTAACTGGTTAGAAGAAGCTTTAATCATATCTGTAAAATATCTTTTGCCATGAAACATATCACAATTTTATTAGTAACACCAGAGGGCAGAGTTCATAGGGTCTTCTAAAATTCTGTCCATCACAGGCTCTAGAGAGAGACTGTGGCTTAAAATTCTGACACCACTATTAACAACCTCCAGAACTTGGGCATGAAAATCAATAAGGAAACATTTCACTTAAATAACATATGAGACCAGATGAATCTAACAGAAGCTTATAGAACATTCCATCCAACAGCAACAGAATGCACATTCTTCTCAAGTTCATGTGGAACATTCTCCAAGATAGATTATATGTTAGGCCACAAGTCTTAACACATTTAAGAAGACTGAAATAAGGTTAGGTGTCTTTTCTGACCACAATGATATGAAACTAGAAATCAATTACAAGAAGAAAACTGGAAAACTCAAAAAAAAAAAAAAAAGATTAAACAACATGCTACTGAACAACCAATGGGTCAAAGAAGAAATCTAAATAAAAATATATTTTGAGTCCAATAAATGTGTAAACATATCAAAACTTATGGATGGAGCAAAAGTAGTTCATAGTGATAAACACCTACCTTAAGAGAAAAGAGGTCAAATAAACAACCTACTCTTACACCTCCAGGAACTAGAAAAGGAACTCAAAACTAAGCTCAAAGTTAGTAGAAGGAAAGAAATAACAAAGATCAGAACTGAAGTAAATAAAATGGAGGCTAAAAAGACAATAGTACAAAAGATTGATGAATCTATGAGCTGTTTTGTGTGTTTTTAAGAGAAAAAAATAAACTTTTACATAGCCTTATAAAGAGAAAAAAGAGGACTCAAATAAACAAAATTGTACATGAAAAAGGAGACATTACAACTGATACCACAGAAATGCAAAGGGTCATAGGAAACTACTATTAACAATTATATGCCAAAAAATTGGGCATATGGAAGAAATGGACAAATTCCTAGACACATGCAACCTACCAAGACTGAATCATGAAGAAATATTAAGTATATGCAGACAAATTACTAGTGAATATATTGAATCAATAACCAGAATCTTCTAATGAACAAAAGTCCAGGATCTGATGATTTCACTGGTAAATTCTATCAAACATTTAAAGAAAAATTAATACCAATCTTTCTCAACTCTTCTAAAAAGTAGAAGAGGAGGAAACAGTTCCAAACACAATTTTGGAAGGCAGCAGTAATCTGATACCAAACCCAGAAGAGCACACCATAAAAAAACTACAAGCCAATATTCTTGATGAACATAGATGCAGAAATTCTCAACAAAATATTAGTAAACCAAACTTAACAATACATGTACCATGATCAAGTGGGATTTACTCCAAGAATGCAAGGATGGCTCCACATTCACAAATCAATCAATATGATATGCCTCATCAACAAAATGAAAGACAAAAGTAATATAATCATCTCAACAGTTCAGAAAAAGCAACTATTGACATAATTCAACATCCATTCATGTTAAAAACTCTCAGGTGGCTATAGAGCAGTGGTTTGCAACCTTCTGGCCCTTTAAATACAGTTCCTCGTGTTGTGACCCAACCATAAAATTATTTTTGTTGCTACTTCATAACTGTAATGTTGCTACTGTTATGAATCGTAATGTAAATATCAGCTATGCAGGATGGGCTTAGGCGACCCCTGTGAAAGGGTCATTGGACCACCAAAAGGGGTCATGACCCACAGGTTGAGAACCACTGCTATAGAGGGAAGGTACCTCAACATAAGAAAGGCCATATATGACAAGCCTTCTGCTAACACCATTCACAACAGTGAAAAGCTTAAATCATTTCCTCTAAGATCAAGAACAAGACAAGGATGCCCACTCTTGCCACTTTTATTCAGCACAGTACTAAAAGTTCTAGCCAGAGTAATTAGGAAAGAAAAATAAATAAAAGGCATCCAAATAAGAAAGGACAAAGTAAAATAAGTCTCCACTTATAAGGGACATCATATTATATACAGAAAACCCCAAACACTCCATTGAAACACTATTAGAACTAATAAATTTAGTAAAGTTTCAGGATACAAAATCAATCACTTGCATTTCTGTACATTAACAATGAACTATTTGAAAATGAAATAAAGAGAACAATCCCATTTACAAATGCATCAAAAAGAATAAAATATGTAGGAATAAATTTAAGCAAGGAAGTGAAAGATTTTTACACTGAAAACTGTAAAATACTGATGAAAGAAATGGAAGAAGACACAAATAAATGGAAAATATTCTATGCTCATGGATTGGAAGAATTAATATTGCCAAAATGTCCCTGTTACCCAAAATGATCTCCAAATTCAGTGCAATCCCCATCAAAATCCCTATGGCATTTTTCTCAGAAACTTAACAAACAATCCTAAAATTTGTATGAAAAACAAAAGATCCCAAATAGCTAAATTAATCTTGAAAGAGAAGAACTAATCTACAGGCATCATACTTTCTGATTTCAAATATATTATAAAACAGTATGGTATTGATATAAAACAGACATATAAATCAGTGAACAAAACAGAAAGCCCAGAAATAAACCCATACATAATGATTCATTAATCTACAATAAAGGAGCCATCAATATACATGAGGAAAGGATAGTTTCTTTAATAAATGGTATTGAGACAGCTGGACAGCCATATGCAAAAAAAGGAACTATACCCTTATCTTATACCATATACAAAAATCAACTCACAAGTGATTAAAGGCAGAAACATAAAATTCCTTGAAAAACACATAGGGTGTTAACACCTTGACACTGGTCTTTGCAATGATTTTTTTGGATTTGGCATTTTAAAACGCTGCATTTTATATTTGAAAATTGCTGAGAGGAGATCTTAAAAGTTTTCATCACAAGAAAAAAAATTGTAGTTATGTGAGGTGATAAGTTTTAACTAAACTTATTGTGATAATCATTTTGCAATATATATGTACATCAAATCATTACGTTTTATACCTTAAGCTAATAGAATGCTTTCGCTCAATGACATTTGGCCAAAAAGAAAAGATAGTACAACAGAGCCAGAGATTCTATATCTATCTGAAACAGTGGTTCTCAACCTTGGCTGCACATTAGAATCACCTGGGAATCTTTTTAAAATCCTGATTTCTGGGCCTCATCCTCCGGAAATTCTGTTTCTTTGTTACTAATGTTGTGGCCCCACCCCATAACAAAGAAACAGAATTTCTGGAGGATGGGGCCCAGAAATCAGGATTTTAAAAAGATTCCCAGGTGATTCTAATGTGCAGCCAAAGTTGAGAACCACTGATCTAAAGGATGCTCCAGGAAGAGCAAAATAAGAAAATGGGAGGGAGAAAATAATCTAAAACAACAGTAAAAGATTATTTTCTTCAATTGAAGAAAAGATGGAGAATTCCAACTGCCAAGGTAGACTAGGCTCCAATTTACACATTTGTTAGAAGACATTCCTAGACAAACTGCTGAACTTTTTGAACGGTCTGAAGGATAAATACCAGGAGAGCTTCCTACCAGAAAATTTAAACTATGCCCATTCAGAAATGTAGTGGTTGGTTTTTTTAAATCCCCCACAATTTTAATGCTTTTCATAAGGTAAAAACTGAAGGGAATTTTTAGGCAGTGAAATATTTCATTTTGAAGCAGTATTTATTTGAAGTGTAGAAAGTTGATAGTGAATTGAGAAATAGAATTTGAGACGCCATAGTGTAGAGAAATCTGACTCTAGTATAATCTCAGAACTGCCTGTAAGATCTGTAGGACATGTCCCCCAGGAATATCTCTCCAGTGAGTGAAACTCACTAATCATTATAAATTCCTTTATGTTAAGCATTGCCAATTCCCAGTGTTTGCCTTTGAAATATAAATATTGTACTGTATTGCTGGCAGGATTAACACGTTAAAACCCTCTCCCTTTCTCAAACACCACTAAGTATCACAATTACCAAGTGAGCTTTAGATAAAAGATACAAATTCACAATTCACAGGACCCAGACAGACATAAGGAAGATGAAGAATCACGGTGAAGCAGAAAAACACCAGACACAGAGATTCTTGTTAAAGTTACCGTCTGCCACTAATTGGGCTCACTACTTTCTTGAGACTTACTTTGTTTTCTACAAAAATAAAATAACAGAATCCACCTCACAGAAATTTGTAGGACTAACTGATATGAGATGTACAATGCCAAGCATTTAATTGTAGCTTAATTGATGATAGCGAGCTGCCTACCAATTTTATTTGGGGCCAGGCCTGAATGATTTAAAAGCTCCGATTATTTGTAATGTCTTCTAAATTACAGTATCCTAAACACTCAGCCAGGATTCCCAAAATATGATCATCAATCCATTTGTTAACTACTCTATAAATAACATTAACTGCTAATTCTTACTCTTCCAAATGTTGTAGCTGCTTTAAGTGGTAGTAAGTCTGTTTGTCCCAAGGTGTCATGGTTACAGAAAGATTCAGCTCTAGACTCAGATCTCCTGCTCCATTTGAAGTTCATTCAGAGAAAGAAAACCACACCCAAAAAAGAGCGCTCTAATTTAGTCACACCCTGGGGTAAGGCACGGTGGGAGGAAAAAATTGAACTGTGTAATGAGAACACATTAGGTGCCAAGCAAAGAAATACCTCATGTACCTTTATTTGACCACATTCTCCCTACCCCATCTTCCAAATCTGACCACTGAGAATTTTTATTCTTCCAGGGCTGGTATTATGAATCAAACTGATGAACCAAATGAAACACTTCAGAAGAATGATATTGAATATCAGGTGCTCAAAGAATGAAGTCAAGTTAGTATCATATTTTCTCCATTAGTACTTTGCTCTTCTGATTTTCACTTTATCCTCCTGGGAATTTCGTGAATTTTGTGTTCATGAATGCATGTCTGACTTTTCAGTGTCCAAATGTTATTCTTTCATATAGCTCTCATCTATGAACAAGGTTTCTGCTATTAATTCTTATGTTGTATGTAAGCTATTAGTAGATTTTTAGTGACCTTTTCCACTGTGTCATATTTGGGGAACTGCCAGGAATAGAAAGTATGGGGGGTAGTATGGTGGGGACAAGGTCTTTGGCACTAACATATAGTAGAGTGAGAAGAGGAAACTGAGTAGAATTTGCACAGATCACATACCGAGAGATCAGTGGAAGATCAGGCACCAGTAAAACAGACCTAGGTAGGAGCAGTAGTCAAAGTTGTAGTGTTCAGAGTTTTTGGTGTGTGTGTGTGTGCGTGTGTATGTGTGTGTTAACTCTGTTAGTTCTTTATTGACATTTGGACATTATTATTTTGAGTTATTTTTTAAGAATACCCCATAAAGTCTTGCTGATTGATACTTTATTGTTGTTATCATTGTTTTTTAAATATATTATATTTTTTACAGAGAGGAAGGGAGAGGGATAGAGAGTTAGAAACATTGATGATAAAGAAACATCAATCAGCTGCCTCCTGCACGCTCCCTATTGGGGATGTGCCCACAACCAAGGTACATGCCCTTGACCAGAATCGAACCTGGGACCCTTGAGTCCACTCTATCCACTTAGCCAAATTGGTTAGGGCTGTTGTTTTTTCTTAATTTACTTGGTACAGCCTTAACCCTCCTGGGTATGTACACTATGTTCAGCAACCTGAAGTGTCAACCCAAATGCCATCAGTTGATATCAGTGATCAAGTCCTTGGCTCCAGTGACACTTTGTTTTCCTCCTATACTCATGTATACCCATTTTCTGCAATTTTAAAATTCTCTGTTTTGTGTTGCCTTCGTTATTTGTTTATATTTTGTGATAAAATACTATATGTAATATAAAATTTATCATCCTAACCATTTTTAAGTGTAGAGTTCAGTAGTGTTAGTACATTCACATTGTTGTGCAACCATCACCACCATCCATCTCCAGAACTGAAACTCTATATCCCTCAACTCATTCCTCCTACCCCACAGAGTCTGGCTAATACCATTCTACTTTCCATATCTAAGAATTTGACTACTCCAGGTACCTCAGGTAAGTGGAATAATGCAGTATTTGTGTTTTTGTGACTGGCTTATTTCACTTAGCGTAATGTGCTCAATATTTATCCATATTGTAGCATGTGTCAGAATTTCCTTCTTTTTTAAGGCTGAATAATACTCCATTATTTTCACACCCCATTTTCTTTATCCATTTGATCATCAAAGACACTTGGGTTGCTTCCATCTGTTGGCTATTGCAAATAATTATGCTATGAACATGGGGGTGCACATAACTTTTTGAGTTCGTGCTTTCAGTTGTTTGGGGTATTTACCCAGGAATGGAATTGCTGGATCATATGGTAATTCTATGTTTAATTTTTTGATAAATCACCATTGTAGAAGAACTGGAATTCTAACATACTGCCACTGGAAACATGCTCAACTCAAGATACTTGTGAACGCTGGTTTAAATCCCTTAAAAGTGATCATTTCTATGTGAAAGACAAAGAACGTCTACGTCAGAGGTTCTCAACCTGTGGGTCATGACCCCTTTGGGGGTCGAACGACCCTTTCACAGGAGTAGCCTAAGACCATCGGAAAACACATATATAATTCCATATTGTTTTTGTGATTAATCACTATGCTTTAATTATGTTCAATTTGTAACAATGAAATTGGGGGCCACCGCAACACGAGGAACTGTATTAAAGGGTCGAGGCATTACGAAGGTTGAGAACCACTGGTCTAAGTCAAGCGAAAAAGTTTGAAGACCAACAATTACAAGCATTATTGGATGAAGATGCATGTCAAACTCAAAAACAACTTGCAGAAAGAAAGATTAAGCGTTGCTCAGCAAACAATTTCCAATCGTTTACAAGCAATGGGAAAGATTTTAAAGGAAGGAAAATGGGTGCCACATCAACTGAACGAAAGACAAATGGAAAACCGAAAAGTCATCAGTAAAATGTTTCTTTAACGGCACGAAAAAAAGTCTTTTTTGCATTGAATTGTGACTGGCGATGAAAAGTGGACTTATTTTGAGAATCCCAGATGCACAAAATCATGGGTTGATCCAGGTCAACCATCAACATGGACTGCAAGGCCAAATCGCTTCGGAAAGAAGACAATGCTCTGTGTTTGGTGGGATCTGGAAGGTGTGGTGTATTATGAGCTTCTAAAACCAGGTGAAACCGTTAATACTGATCGATACCAACAACAAATAATCAATTTGAACCACACTTTGATCGTGAAATGATCAGAATGTTCCAGAAGACACAGCAAAGTAATTTTGCTTCATGATGACGCACCATCACACACTTCAAAACCAGTTAAAGACACGTTAAAAGATCTTGCCTGGGAAGTATTAACCCACCTGCTGTATTCACCAGACCTTGCTCCTTCAAATTAACACTTGTTCCAATCGATGGCACACACACTTTCTGAGCAGCACTTCAAAACATACGAAGAAGTGGAAAATTGGGTCTCTGTAAAAAGCTGTTCATTGAAGTCTGAATGGATGGATAAGTGGATTCAGAAACTGTGGTATATTTATAGAATGGAATACTACTCAGCATTATAAAGGAATAAAATATGTATACAGGCTACAACATGCATAATTCACAAATTATGCTGAGTGAAAGAACCCAAATTTTTGAAAGAGTATATATAGCTCTGTTTATATAAAAATCTTATAAATGCAATCTAATATAGTGATAGAAAGATTATCAATGGGTGGTAAAGAGGGAATAGGGAAGGGGTAGAGGGAGGAATTACAATGACATGAGGAAACATTTATGGATATTCATTAACTTCATGTGGTGATGGTGTCATGGGTGTCTGCATATGTTAAAACTTAAATTGTATACTTTATGTGTAGTTTGTTACATGTCAATTGTATTTTAATAAAGCTGCTAAAATTTTTAGTCATCGTAACAAATATGAAATAATTAAGAATTAAAATGAATTATAAATTCATATTATTGAGTTAAACCATTTGGTAAGTAAGGTACACATAAATGTTGTGTGAAAACTTCCAGTTTATGAAAAAATCACAACATTAGCAATACCCCCCCCTTTTTGGCGTTAGAATGGGTACTGGGGCTGTGGAGCAGAAATGATATGTAAGTGACTATCACCTCAGAGGGAGGGCTAAGAGAAAACAAATAACCTGTCCAAGGTGAACAGCTAATTGATAGACATGGATTTGAATTCAGGCCCAACCATGCTGGATAGCACGCATTTGCCCCAGCAGATGTACTCTCCATCCGCTCTAACCTGCCCTAGGTATAGGCAGGGCGACCTATAAGGACCACATCATTGGTCTAGGCTCACCACTGGCTTCCCATTGGGTTCCACCAATGAGGAGCATCAGCAGGAAGTGAGAAGGAGGGAGGAGAGTGAGGTCCATGTATTCATTCTCTCCACTTCCTTTCCCTGGGACTCACTTGGAATCACCCAGGGGCCCGTGTCCACTCTGAAGCTCTGTGTATCTGTCAGGCAACTGTTTTCACACCATTGTTTCCCTTCCAGTTCCAGCAAGGACTCCTTCCCCTCACCTGATCAGAGGAATTCACCCAGTTGCTAGCAGCCCTGGGATTCTGCACTGTTTCTTGAAGTTTCCTTATAACCTGCAGACACTTTTGTAGGCAGTCCCTTTGTTAAACTTTCTTCACATCACCCAAATTGAGTATTCTTCTGTCTCCTGTCATGACCATCACTTGTACAGTAATAACAACAAAAATCCATCTCTTTCCCACCTCAGCTTGATGAGAAAGCATCATTTCTGCCCAATAAGAGCAAGATCTGTTTTGGTGCCAGACTATATAGAAAGGAGCAGAAAGCTGGTTGGAGAGAAAGGTGTTTGGGGAAGTTATTTTGAAGCTGCATCTGCAGAGGAAGCACTGTGTCTTTTCTTGGATAGAATGCTGATTTGATGATGTTTATGGGGACTTAGGGCCACCACTGGCTATGATTCTCAGATAGCAAACGGGTCCACCAATTTCCTCCACCTGATCCCATATCTGATTCCCCACAGTTATAGGCCAGGGCTTCATGTGTAAGTTGAGGATTATAACACTACTATACCACTTACCATTTGAACCTAGGACAACTCCCCTTTCCCTACTTTTATCACCGGAAGCCCATGTATCCCGAGGAAAGTATGATACATGACATAGTGATTGATGGTGAATAGTCTACAAAGTCCCCTTGTTCTCTTGAGATAGGTGCTAGATCGGTGAAACACTGTATTCATGTTCCATTCTGTTCTCTCAGATGTCACCAGTGAAGTGAATTTCCCCCTTTAATTCCACATTCCTTCCACTCATAGACTGCGGCCCAAAGGCGTAGGCACTGCTGAGGGGTTTGGGTACGAAACAGTTTTCATCAGCAGATGTGCAAAAGGCCCCAACACAATTCAAAAAGAGCCAGGGGATTTTTCTACCCAGTGCCTAGAACTTCGTCAAAATGTATTTGCTGGTGCCAAAGAGTATACAGTGGCACCGTGCTGTCCCTCTATTCTGGCCACCTCACACGTCTCTGTGAGTAGACACTTCTCTTCCCACTGTTCATGGGTTCACACACTCAGCAAGGAAATGCAGAAAAAGAGCAAGCCATGCGTTTTTCTATCACAGGCCTCCCTTTCATATCCTTCCTCCCACCTTACACCCTCAGGAAACTCATCCAAAGGGAACATGCATCTGGAAATGTAAGCTCATTCTTGTCTGTAAGATTTTTACTGGAGGGGACATGCGGTCGCCAACAATGAGCTGGCACCCATGTACTGGAAGCTCTGCTGAGGTTTCCAAGTGTTCAGCATGTTTCTCATCACAAAGCCAAGCCCAAGTTACACTGAGGTAGCCTGGGCTTCAGGAGAGGAGAGATCAAATACCTTTTGTTCCCAATAGGCTCACTACTCTAAACAGCAACACCCAGGATTGGCATGCTGAGGCACAGTCACAAGCCACAACTGTGGTTCTTAAAACGATGCCAGTAACGGGAAGGAAACACACACACTCACACACACGCACAAAGCTCTACTGTGTCACAGCAGCCGCAGCAGGAGTGGTTGGCTATTCATGTTTTCCTTTATTCCTAGACGAGTATGTCCCTTTGCTTCTAATATTTTCCTTTGTAGAGAGTGCATTCTATATGCCTTTCTGTGTGTGTGTGTGTGTGTGTGTGTGTGTGTGTGTGTGTCCCCACTCAAATCTGTTGGTCTCCATGACTGTAATGATCTGGTCTCCAATATTTGTCTAGCGTCTGTCTCTCTTCTGGGTTTTGTAGAAATGACTCCATTGTTTCATTTGCTGGAAAATCTGGATCTGATCTTTGGAAGGAGGATTTGGAACATAATGACTGTGCCTCTTAATGAAAAGATTAACAATGCTCTGGAGCTGGATAGCCCTGCATTTGTTTAGAATGGGCCCGGCATTTCGCTCTTTTGAGGAGTAACATACAATACTGAGTCATGTCCCAGATTTATATACCATTCCAACCCCCTCGCCCATGTTCTAAATAAAGGTGGTGTGACTATATGTTTGAAACAGAAATAACTCCAGTGTGTGCGCTATGGCTTTGTTTATACAAATGAACGCTAGACGTTTTCTTGGATCTCTCTGAGAAATGACATCCTATACTGATGCCCTTTCTGTAATCACAAGTCTAACCACTTCCAGCCCCTGGTTTTGTATTGCAGCCTGCTGATGATGTTTAGTTTTACACTTATTACAGAACCATGTCCCGCCTGATTATCCTTCTTCCTGCATTGCTGGCGGAGCACATATCATCTTAGTCTATACAGGATTACACACACGTCCACGGATTCTGCTGGCTGAGCGTCGGTGATGCAGTTTGGCCAGGAATCCTCAGCCAGTCCTTTTCCTAATTTGGTCCTACTGTCAGCCTGTCCCTGGCAACACCACGACACCCCACTCACTCCTCTGGCTGCTCCCCAGGGGAGGGGATATGGGAGATGCAGTCCTGTGGCTGAGGAAATGAAGCACAGTCATTTACTGTGGCCGCACACAGACGCAGAGTCCAGAACAAACAGTGACACACCACGCTGAGCTCTGCTGAGACACGGAGGCCTCCTTCCAGCCTGGGACTCCTGCCCTGGGAGACCAAGCTTACAAAGGTGGCTTTCTCCCTCCCTCCTCCTCATTCTCCTTCGACCCCCAACTATGCCAGGTGCCGATACAAGCACTTCAGAAGGGAGGCATTATAAATCATGAGATTGGGACAGTTGAAAGTTATCTGAGAGATTATCCCGTTCGTTCAATCGCTTTTAAATTGTTCCGAAGAGCCCCTGGATCTCCCAAATGCACCTACAGGCTACCTCCCTCACCCCCAAGGAGAGAGAGGGCTCGGGGCTCCGTGTTCCCCAACCCCTTCCACTGGGGCAGCTCGGCTTTGATCTGTTTTATATATTAAAGTTCCTTATACGATTTCCTTTGGAAGAAGGATTCCATACTTTTCTTTTAAAAAAAGTTGGGGAACCACTGGGTTGGAGAAGGGAGTGGTCCCACGGTCCCAGGCAGCTGTATTAGGACCCAGGAGTTCCAGCTCCTCAGCCCCACAGTGTTCCTACCACCCCCTCCTCTGGAGGACCGAGAGGAATCGGATTCCACGTGGGTGTGCAGTGAGTCCAGAAAGCCACGTCCTACCTGGGATTCAGCACAACTCCTTCCTGCCATGTACGGGAGGCGACATTGCTCTCACCGTGCGGGGATCCTCGGGCCATGGCGGCCAGGGCCCCACCTCTCGGTTTTTAAAAGGCCCTGGGTTACAAGAAAAGATATGGAATAAGCTAAGTACATTTGAAGCGGGGCAGCACAAAGAGCCAAGGGTCTGTGAGTGCGCTCTTCAATGCCCCACCCACCTGCCCCAACCCCCACACTGGGTGACAGAGGACCCTCTTCTGGCTCCAGCTTCCGACAAGGCGGAGTCTCAGGGAGTGGGTGCCGCTGCCCCCCTGCTGGGAGAGCCAGGCTGGCTGGGACGCGCTGCCTCCCCTCCCTGTGCCCCTCCCTGCCCACCCCTGCCCTGCCCTGCCTTCCTCCCAGTTACCGAGGTGACTGGGGTGGCTCAGTGACAGAGGTGCACCTTCCAGTGAGCCTTTCACCCCACGCAGGGAAGGGCTTCTCGGCTCCTGCATACATATTCATGGGGTGCTGTGGTGCCGCCTAAGTCCCTTCCCAGGTGAAATTGATACCCTCGAAAATGATCACGGCCATCATTTGCCTCCGAAGCAGCCCAGGTTCCCCCACTTGGGGCCTAAAGAGCTCTGTTCAGCAGAAAGGGCTGGCCTGGCTGAGAATTGCCGACACCAGACGGGCACAGGCACCAAGAGTCCACCAGGCTCCCTCCTGTGCCAGTGAGGGCATCCATTCCAGCGGGAGCCTGGAAACTCCAAGTAATCCCGCCAGGGCTCACCTGCTACTCCCTTCCTGTGGGATCCAGGAAGAACAGTGCCCTAAAAGAAAAAAGGACTTTCTCCTTACTTACTCTCTGCTTCAAATCCGAGGGAAACAAAATAAAATAGAGGGTGAGGGTCGGGGGCGGAATTGGTCTGCAAAGTGAATCTCAAGTTCCAGGCAGGCAGGCAGAAAGTCAAACCCTTACCATCCGAAGCCCACAGAGAGCACCATGGTCCCACTTTGTAGAAGGACCGCTGGCTGGTGATGAGGGGCCCAGGGCAGGGTGAGCAGAGGGTAGCCTTCAGCTATTCCTAGAGAAACGCCCTGCAGCTACGTTCTTGCAGACAAATCGAAGGGGAATTCCAAGGCAATCATCCCTTGTTTGGGGGAGGAAATGTACACTCTGCCTGAGTGATCTGGGTGACTGAGTTAGAAGTGCAGGTTTTGCCTCTGAGTATTTGTGGCACCTGGTTCCTGATTAAAATTGTTTCCTTTCACGTGTGCATGGCACAGGGGATGATGCAAGCTGGCCTCCGATCCTCTCTTTGTCCTTCCCCTTCTCACTTTAGAATTCATCTCTCCCTTCTTCTGCCATAAATAACCTTCTTATCTTAATGCCCTGCGTTAGAGCTGCCAAACTGGAGTTTAAGAGGTTTACGGCTCCCCTTGCTTTCCATTTGGGGATCTTAAGGTGATTCTTCAGATGAAAAATTATTTTCTTTGTACTTTCATTTGGACAAAGATAGAGTTCAAGGCTCCGGTAATAGCCCGACAAAGTGGTTGGGCGATGATTGGTTTCCGGGCATCCTGGTGCAGCGAGAGTCAGAAACTTGCCCTTCATTCTTCCACAGTCAGGTGGCCGGGGTCAGTTTTCAGTTGCTATCCTGCCACTCCAGGCATCCATTCCTTTGTTACCTAGCCAGCCACTGTGAGTCATCAAAGAATCACACTTTTCAAGAAAATTGTATTTACTAAAGACATTAAATTGATTACAGCACGTTCGTCTGGCCATCCATTCCCGGGCTTTATGCGGAGTTTCCACTCAAAAGGCTCTTTTGCCTGTCATGCTGTCAAATGGTGGGTATGGGGAAAGACATGTGTTTGCATTTGTGTGTCAGCCCCTGACATTTGTATTTATTTGTACATATGTATTTTGTTTGTTCGAATAAATGTTTCATCAGATGAACCGTACAGTAGGGAGCCTCAGAAGGAGCTGGTCCAATTCAAAAGCAAGTGTAATATTTCTCAACAAGACCTTGGAATCCCAACTTCTGGTTAATTGTAAATATGATCTGGAGGAGGAAGTAGCACAGCAGGGAGCTGAGGTCTGTATTTATCTGTTAGTGTTATTGTTATAGTATACAGTTTACTGCGTAAATAATTGAAATGATAGTAATTACAATGTAGGGACCATGCAACGCTTGTGCATGCTACATTTCACTGATACTCGCTTTTCTGAACTGTGCAGATCCACAGCGGCTCGCCATTTAATGAACACCCCGTGGTAAATTACAAATGAAAGTGTGTGTTTTTTTCAAATGGATAACATTTGATTTTAGCTCATCTCCCTTGAAAACACCCTTCATCATTTGTTCACGCAAAACCATTCAAAGTCCTAAAAATAAACTTTTAAAATACTGTATTTATAGATCACTGCAAATTTAATATGGTATTACTGGGAAGGAAAAAAAGAAACCTTGAAAATTGAATGATGCTTATTAATCCTGAATGGATATAGATTATTGCATTTACCTGAGTGTTTGGCTATCTGTATAATGAAAAACATAAAAGCTGAGACTATTAAGGTAATTATTTTCACAGGTACAAAGAAGAATAGTGGTCAGTGCAGGATTAATATTTGCATACTCTATGAGGAGAACTTTTCATTTCTACAGGTCTTATTATTCTTGATTTAACAAATGAACCATTATGCTGAAATGATTTCCTTGAGGTTATGCATAATAACTCTTTTATCTTTGTATCCCTGGTATCTACAGCACGGTAGATGCTCAAGAAATATCTATTGAATAATTTCAGTGAATACCAGTTTACCCTTTCTCCCCACTCCTCTCTTGAGGGGAAATTGGAAGAGGAGAGAAGGGACTAGAAATAGGTAAAATGAATTGAAACCCTACTTTACATCAGGCGCTTCCACTCTGCGAAGTTTTAGATGACTGATTGAGGAGATGCAGGAAATAAAAGACTATAGAAAAAATTATAGGGGTATAGATTCTCTTGTAAACTGAGCTGTGATTATGGAACACTTTTGTACAGATGGTTGGCCCCATCCACATAATTAGGGGAATTTTTATCAAAACTACAGAATAGTGCCTGGCCAGTGTGGTTCAGTGATTGAAAGCCTACCCATGAACCAGGAGGTCATGGTACAATTCCCAATCAGGGCACATGTATGGGTTTTGGGCTAGATTCCCAGTAGGGAGCATAAAGGAGGCAGTCAATCAATGATTCTCTCATCATTGATATTTCTATCTCTCCCTCTCCCTACCTCTCTGAAATGAATAAAAACAAATATTTTTTTAAAAAACTACAGAATTGTTTTTATAAAATATTTGCTTTCTTATTCACCCTGCATGAATTCTTATTCAATAACAATATCTTCAACCATGATTGAAAACTGTTATTAGAATTGTTCTTTCATTTTGATTGTTTTTAATTAATTTTTGTCGAGATTTTAAATATTATAAAGTTAATGTGTGCTCACACTAAAAGACTTTTAAAATTGTACCAATATGTAATAGTAAAATGTAAATGTCTCTTTCTCTGTCCTTCAATTCCACTTCTTTCTTGCCCCAGAGGTACTTGCTATCACTAGTTTCTTATGTATCTTACCAGGAATGTTCTTAGTATAGGCAGGCATATACACAGGGGGTGAGCAAAAGTAGATTTACAGTTTTGAATACACAAAACAGTTTATTTTTATATTGTCATTTATTATATGAGGCCGATGCACATTCGTGCACTGGGGGGACGGGGGTCCCTCAGCTGGGCCTGTGCCCTCTTCCAGTCCAGGACCCCTTGGGGGATGTCTGACCGCCAGCTTAGGCTCAGGGAGCAGGCCTAAGCCACAGTCAGACATCCTTAGTGCTGCCGAGGAGGTAGGAGAGGCCACCATCACTGTGCTCGTGGCTGAGCAGAACTCCCCCTGTGGGAGCGCACTGACCATCAGGGGGCAGCTCCTGCATTGAGCATCTGCCCCCTGGTGGTCAGTGTGCATCATAGGGACCGGTCGTTCCCCCATTCACTTGATTTGCATCTTAGCCTTTTATTATATAGGATTATTTACTGTATTACAACTGTAAATCTATTTCTGCCCACCCCTATGTATATGTATGCAATTTTAAATTTTTATTCAAACAGGAGGGAACACTTTGGCAATCTACTCTATTAACTTAGCAATATATAGGAGGTAGTATTAGCACAGCTAGAGTTGGAAAAAGACCTCTTAAAACTGATGCCAAAATGCAATGATTAATAGTGAGAAGACTTTCCTGGGACTTAAATCTTTTTTAAAAAACCTAAAAATCATGAAAATATATTTCTCATTTTAAACAAAATTTAGATTATAATTGCAACATTGTGATATTTCTTGGAGAAAAGAAATCAAACGTTGGGAGTGAAAGGTTAGGTCCTTCACCCCTCCAAAGTATATGATAGTGCAATATAATAAGTTTCCACTCACATTTAAATTCACAGCATTATCTTAAGGACAGTTGTTTGTACAAAACTATTTCTGAGCTTTATCAGTTTTCTGGAAGATCTCAGTTAAAAATCCTTTGACATTCAAATAATTTTCATTTAAAGTGCCTGTCTTATCCTTGATATTGTTTGTGTCCTCTTTAATTGTTAGTCTAAGACTAACTAGTCAACATTTGAAATGCATATGATTTGAGCTGTTTTCATTATCTGAGGGGCAGAGATAGCATGGGAAGATACTTCAGTGGTCAGTTACTAAGTGAATGTTATGATGGCTTTTACTTTATTTCAGAATTTTTTTACTTAAGGACCCAAATTACAGATATGCAATTAATTGAAAAGAATTGCCTCTTGGATATATAGAAATAACAGTCTTTTTAAAAAGTAGGATTACATAAATTTCCTACTTTCCACTATAGGATGTTCCATCGTTTATTTAACCAATTGCCTCATTGATGAAAAGGAAAGGTATTTGCAGCTTTTTTGAAAATACCAACAATGCTGAAATGAGCATGAGTATTCACACACACACATTTGTATATGGGGCAAGAAAAATGGGCTTTTTGAAGTGGAGTTGCCAGCCAGAGGATACTAGTAGTTACTACATTTTGATAGATTCTACCAAATTGCCCTTTAATGGCTTCACTAATTTATCTTCCCATCAACAGTGCTTGAAAGTGCCTATTGATCATACCCTTGACAACACTGGGTGTTACCACATTTTAATTTTTGCCAATATGATGTTGAAAAACAATCTCATTGTTTTCATTCTTATTTCTTGAATTATGAGGTTAAACCTGTTTTTTGCTTTTTTTCTTTCACCATTTGTATTTTTCTGTAAATTTTCTATTTATGTTCTTTATCTGCTTTTACAATTGTTATTCATCTTTTTCATATTGACTGATAAGATCATTTTTGCATGTTGAAAAAATAGCCTTTTGCTATATGGATGCATATATTTTTATTCAGTGTATCATTCATCTTCGATTTTGTCTTGGGTGTTATTGTCATATAAACATAAAATTTTTATATGGTTAATTTTAGCAGCCTTTTATTGGGTTCTGTGTCATGCTTAGTAAAGCTTTCCCCACTATAAAATTGTTTGTTAATTCTGTGTTTTCTTCTAGAACTTTTATATTTCATTTTAAGCACATTAAATATGCTCAGAATAAGTGATCTTATAAATAATAGATTTTCATAATGCTTGCAAGTTTTATCATAATCTTAAAATTAGAGTGGTCATCACTATATCCCTATTTTAAAAGATAAGTATAATAAATGGCGGAAACACCACCGATTCCCTTTCTACTGTCAACATGGAGAACATATGTGCCTCCTAAACTTGTCTGATTACAAATTATAACTGAAGGAATCTGGGAATGGTTTTTGTGTATACAAGTCGCCAGATGTTTTATAATGATTCTGTTAATATGAGCCTCAGGATTAGACTAGAACCAGTGTTACAGGTCAAGACTGAAGCTCATTGACCAAGCTACGCGGTAAAGCTTGCGCAGCGCCTGCTGGCACAATACATAAATATCCAGATTTATTACTCTCTGTCTCCAGCACCAAATTTGCCCACAGATTTATGAAAGGGAAAACATGAAATTGAGATTTGTAAATATTTGAAGTTTACTTCTGAGATCTAAAAAGGCAGTAAGAAGGCTAGTAATAAATTCAAAATAGAGGTTGGGGAATGCAGTAAGTTTGCAATTATAGGAATAAAACTTAAGGAAGGAATCACAAACAATAAAATTTAATAATTTCACCCTTGGTTCATAAAACACTGAGCTCCAACTGACATATATTATTAGCCTGAGGAAAAAATGGAGGTAAGTGAATATGGATTATCACAGAGGAAATCGTTGATAGATTCAGCAACTAGAGTTAGAATCTCTAATTCTTATGACAGCATGATTCTCCTTGCGGGTCAATAAAAGGCAGAGCCTTAAGAATGTTTACCAATAGGCATAATGTTCAGTATCCTTTGCCCTGTATATAACTAATGACATCTCGGAAGCCCATAAAAGTAACCATTTCAGCAGTTTGATCAGTTTTTCCATTTTTTATTAATCAGGAGTCTAGTTCCTTCAGAAATCAATTTATTGGAGCTTGTAGGATTGTGTGCCTCTGTCAATTTGCATGGTTAATATTAGGTTTCATCTAGGAAAAGCAATTAGGTCAGTGATGGGAATCTGAGCCTCAGATTCAAACAAACTAATTTTCAAGTTCTACTTTGTAAGTTAGCAGTTGTGTAACCTTGGTGAATAATTTCCCTATGCTGTGGTTTCCTCATCTTTATAACTGGGTTATTAATGACTTTCAGTGGCTGACTCCATTGCCTGCCTACCAAATATCAAATGTCACTACTATCTTCTTCATTAACATACTAGAGCCATTCCCAGCTGGTACTGGGCCTTCCCATGATTTATGAAAAGGCAATCTAATAGGCAGATGAACTGCAAAACAGTATACATCCTCTGGAGTCACACAAAGGCCCACACAGCTTAATATGTAGGCTGTACAGAACATGGGCTGGATTCCACCTTTGTGCAGGCAGGTCCTCAATGAAATTTTCTTGATCTCAAGAAAAGTAGGTCCAGTATCTGGCCTAGGGACAAGCCTGGTTGATCAATGAGATGAAAAAATGTCAGTTGGAGCTCTTCCTTGATAATGAAAGGCCCAGGAGGAGAAAAGTTTTGTTCTGGTTCCGCATTTGAATGCAATCATGTGACAGCACAATGTTTTAGGCTCTTTGGTTATTATTCCCAATCATGAATGGAAGACCAAGAGGCAATCTAGAGTCCTGACATCAATTACTTACTGAAACAATGCTAGAACTCTCTTTTTAGACTTCCATATAAGCAAATCCCCTTTGTTTAAATCTCTGTTAGTTTAGCTTTGTGCTGCTGGAAGCTTTCCTAATTGATAAAGAACTATAACGGCTGTTAAAAGGATTAAATAAGGTGATATAATTAACCCCCTTAGGAACAGAGAAAGGAACATAATAATCAATGACTGCTATGACTATGCTAGTCTTGTTGGTTATAATCACGATCCTCTTAAACAGGATAACTAAGGGAAAGCACTTGGGATTGAGATAAAACCACCTCAGTTTGAGTTTCTAGCTTTGTCTCTTCGGTAACTTACCTAACAGAGGGCTCAATTTACAAATCTGTAAAAAAGAGTTAATAACAATACTTGTCCCACAGGGAAGTGGTGAGAATCCAAAAGGAAGTTATGTGAAAAGCATGTTACCCTCTATGAAGTATGATATAGGGGTTAGCTGTTCTTGTAGTATCATAGCCATCAGCTCCGAAGACAAGGAAAAATTGCCCTCAAATGAGAGATAAAAGCAATAATAAATGTCTGAGTCTGATTTTAGATGAGGGTATTGAGTAATAAGAATTAAAAATAACTCTCAATCTGTTTTAACTATTAATAGATCTTATATTCATAGCTGGGAACCTGAGAAAAGGCAATAAAATTACCTTACCTAGAGTGGGAAAGATGAGTTATTTTCCTGCACAGCTTCAGTGCACTAATAAAGAAACCATGACAATGAAAAAGAACAAGAAATTTTAAATTGGAAGGTAACACAATGGAGAACAGATTACAGAAATGAGGGCCAGATGTTTGGGTTGTGTTTTTTTTTCTCTTTGGGGGGGGTGGTTGTCTTATAAGGTATTCAACAGAGAATTTGGGCTCAGAACGGATCCAAGAAAGGGGGTAAATTGCAGTTATCATTTCTGTGTTTGTATTCTCTGACTCCAGCTTTGGTGGGCACTTCCAATGGAGACAAGTGAGTTTTGTGTCCCAAGCAAACAGGGCTAGGACTTGCTTAGGCCCCTTTAGTAAGGGGCATTATTTAAAGGGTCTGCCTATTCTCCACAGTGTCTTAAACATAAACATACAAACACCACAAAGTACAATCCAGATGTATAATAATAATTAGAGTTTGTATCGGGTATCTTACCTCTTACACTTCTACACTAAGGCGTTATGAAACTCTTAGCCAAGAATGACTAAGAAAATGTCTCCATGCCTGGTTTGGTATGAGTTTTTATTTTGTCATCCTGATTCCACATAATTCAGTAATTCTATGTCTCCAAATGCTCCAAATCCCACATGGATTTGGTTATTTCCTTGTAACACAGTAGTGCCATGAATTACTAAGAAATCTCTGACTAACTAACATTACTAAAAGTTCGTATTTTTTAAAATGAACTTTGTCAATTGAAAGTGTTTGGTTTTATTTCTCTTCTGATTTGCAATGTTGGGAATTTCTATAAATCCAGGAGGTAAGTTTTTTCTATAATGTGTATTCTGCAAAACCAAACTTGTACAATGGCCTGAAATTTCAACTGATTTAAGCTGGGTGGGGGTTTGTTGATGATACCAACTTTTTTTGCAGAAAAGAACAACCTCTGGGTAAGTAATAATATCAGGTCATCTTTGTTCACTAATTTAAAAAAATGATTTTTCTATGGTTAATTTCCAAGCTATTTCTACCCCCACTAGGGATCTGTTTTTTAATTATGTCATGCCCATTTCAATGTAGGCAAGGAAGCAGACAGATTTAAGTGCTGTTCCTAGCACTATTAATGAGTTAAACATTTAATTCTGAAGAGACTGTACACTTGCCCATCTAGCTCTGTTAATACTAATCTGGGAGTTAGTGTACATGATGAGTGACTGAGCTAAAGGTACTTACAATGACTGAAAAAAGAAAGATGTTTCTTTCTCAGGTAATAGTCCAGAAGTCAGTGAGCAGCTCTATGCTGGTAGGTGGCTCAGACATGCTCATCTTGTGACACCCACTTATGGGTCCAAAGTGATTCCCACCGTCATCCCATTTCACAAACAGAGGGAGAGCCTAGACATTTTAAAGGCAAGACTTGGAAATGGTTCTGATCACGCTTCTGGTCATTCCATTGGCCAGAATATAGTCTCACACAACTGGAAGGGAGGTGAGTAAATATGGAGCTGAGAACTCACCAATGTGACCAGCGAAGATTCTATTATTGTGGAAGAGGGAGAGAATGGATATGGAGGAATAACAGAAGTCTGCTATCCTAGGTATACTGGACTGAAGCTTCTCAAAACTTAATGTGCTCGCAGATTCTGATTCTGGCGTGGACCCTCAGACACTACATCTTTTAACAAACTTCCAGTGCTTGATGCCAATGCCACTGGTCTGTGAACCACACTGAGTAGCAAGGAACTAGAATATTCTCTTGATTGCAAGAAATAGGGATTTCTCGAGACCACTATGAAAGAATTATTTATTGTCAGGAAAGTTGTGAAAAATCAAGGACACTCTAGTTATCTCAACTTTCTTTTGACCATAGAGTATTTATCTTTGAGTTACAGTGGGGCCTTGACTTATGAGTTTAATTCGTCCCGAGACCGAACTATTTAAGGAGCTCGTTAACTCAAATTACTCTGTCAACTCAATGCAAAAAATCTGCTGAGAGACAGCTGGTATCTCAAAAAACTCGTTAGTCAGGACACTCGTAAGTCAAGGCCCCACTGTATTGTGCCCTTCTTCTCTCCTACCAAACTGGGTCATTCCTTACATATTCTCTAGTCCAAAATCTGACAGAAACATTATTTGCTTCTGTTAGACTGGGGGACCTTCCCCAACCAAGTGTCATGATTTCATGGGTCATCTGGCAGCCTGTAAATGGGATAAACTTTGGTTTAATCAGTAGCCACATCAGCATGAACTTCCTAACTTGTCTTCCCTGAGCAAGGGGCAGTGGGCATTGCAGCTATATGGGAAGCCATACAGAAAACCATATAGTTTCTTTTTGGCAATATTATAGCAGAGCATATGAACTTAATGCCTTGTGGATAAAAAACTGAGAAATAGAAAGGAAACACAGATTTATACTTTGATATATATGATGGCATATAATTATTACAATTAATACATTCACTGTTTTCTACTTATAGAAATAATTGACACACATTATTTACTTTACACTGAGGAGCATAAGAACAAAACGTAATTTAATTTCAGTTAATTCATATATGTTCAGATTAACATTAAGATGTAGGCAAGATAAGGAGTTCCAAGTTATAGAAAAAAACAAAAGAGGAATATTTTAAGTAGAAAAGGTACACTGTTCATACTTTATATAACCAATGATGCTTTGCTCTTTAACTGCAGTATATTCTTCTTGTTTAATGACACATTACGATGAGTTTTATACTTAACTACAACCCAACTTAATTAGTACTAGTTCTGATTCTCTGTGTGTCCAGACTCTACCCACACTCACCTTGGCTTCTGGATAACTCCTCTCTCCATGAAAGGCGTCCTTTTTGTTTTCTGGGTTCTGCCTTTCCTATGCCCACTAAGAAGAAAGTGTACAGTAGCACAATTAAATGCAGGTGTTTTTAATTAACACCTTCAGCTGCCCTCCAGATGAATGATTCAATATGACTTGGCAAACTGATGATTTCTAAGGAGTCCTACATAATGACAACACACCAATAACGTTTAATCAAGTTAACCATTCTTACACCAGCAGAGCATGATGAAACCAATGTCTCCACCCTGTGCATAACATCCAATTCAGGTGACTAACCAGGTCAGAATGTTACTTCTCAGTGAGATGAAGCTGGGGCCTCACAGTGGGATTTAAGGTTCTGAAGGATCCTTTTTCTCTTTGGGGTGGGAGTCAGACAAGGGCCAAGCAGAACCTGAATTGATCCCTTAGGACCACTATGGGGCCTGGAGAAAGAACTTCTCTTACACTTGACCATGTGTTAGAAAGCTGAAGGGAATAAAATTTCAGGTGAGGAAGTGATGGCTGGAACCAAGTCATCAATCAGAAGACCAGGCTGAACACAGGAGTCAAGTTATAGAAGCCAAAGCAGGAGTTCTGGAAGACAGGAATACAAAGATGATGCAGTAGTAAAATGAGCCAGAAGCTGCAAGGAAGTCCAGGAATAGAGGTGGAATTTGCCCACTCCACCACCCTCGGTGATCTTTTTAAGTGTTTATCTTGCCAACTTGGATGACTATATCTAGAAAGTATTGTTGGAAAGAACATAGGAGATAGGTGGGATCAAAATTAGTCTTTTTTTTTTTTTAAGAAAAGAGGCAAGGCCTAAGAGTGACTATGTTTGCACGAATGGCTCCCTTTTCTTTAGTTCCAAGCTTACCTGTCAACAATCAAAGATTTTGATGTCTGGTCCTGGAAATTGTTCTTTATTTATTCATTTTGCAAGCACTTATCAAGTTGAAATAAATTAGTAAAGATATGAATTAGATACACTTCTTTTCTTCAAAGACCTATATCCATCTTGGCTTGAGAGATGTATCTAAATATAATACAAAGCAAAATATATGTCTCAAGCTTTGAAGAAGAAGTTGGGATTGAAAGTTATTGCCAAGACCAATGCCAAGATTTCCCCCTATGCTTTCATGTCTGAGTTTTATCATTTCAGGTCTTACATTTAAGTATTTTTTCTACTTCAAGTTAAATTTTGTGTTGTGAGATAGGAGTCCAGCTTTATTTTTTTTGCATATGACTATCCAATATTCCCACCATCATTTATTGAAGAGAATTTCCCCCATGGAATATTCTTGGCTCCTTGTCAGATATTAGTTGACTGTATAATTAATTCTTATTGCTAAGACTTGGGGAAGGCTTTTGAAGAAGGTGACATTTAAATCTCATCTTTGAAGCATGGGAAAAGATGGGATGGTAAAAAAAAAAAAAATCCAGGGATAGGAAAGACAATTAGAAATACAGAAGTATTTGGCATGATGAGGAATGAAAAGTAGTCCACTGTAGCTATAAGGTAGGTTGCACACAGGGGGATGAGTTGGAAATATAACCAGAGAAGCAGGTTGTGATGATACTTAATGATATACAAATAAGTTTAGGATTTATTCCATAAGTAATGGAAACAACCAAGGATTTTGAGGATGGGCATTGTTAAATTTTTGTGCCTGAAACCTGTAACTCCCTCCTCTGATTTTTTCAATTCTAACTGAAAGAGATATCCACCAAAGAAACCAATATTAATTTTAATTGCTTCTAAAATATTCAATATTTCTTTACCCTCATATTTATTGCAATACATTTACCGGTAACCCCATTTTTAAACTTCAGAACCTAAATGAGACTTATGGTTCCTAACCTCTGATTGGCCAGATCCACAGAGCAGACCCCCTGACTTACCCGATTAGATATAAGTAGAGACATAGGAACAGAGAAAGAGGCAGACACTACCCAAGAGCTAAAAAATGGAACACATGTACCCATCCCTAAAACAATCATTTCTCCCTGCCTTCTTGTACCACGGTGACAGTTTCCTATTTAGACATTTACTTCTTTCGACAGGGCCTCTTGATCTTCAACGGCAGTGACTGTTTCTCCATCCACTGATGTTCAATCCTAGTGAACAGGGTCTGGGTGCTCTAACTGGCTAGGCCTGGTCACGTGCCTGGAGCTGCCAAAACCATATAGAGTGGCAGGATGAATTTTGAACATTCTTACTTTTTGTCAATAAACATATATGGGGGATCTTAAAACACAGCCTACTTTGAGGACTTTAGGCCTTGGTGGTGAGGTAGGGACAGCTGTCTGCAAGGGAAAGTGGCCTGAAGGCCATGGACAATAGAGGAAAAGGTTTGTTAAAAAGAAGGTAACAGAATCGGGTCATCTCAAGGACAGCTTCACTGACTAGGCAGTTTTATTTAGGGCTTTCTGGCTTTGTCTTTTCAAGAAGAGACCTATGTGGGTGCAAAGTGCAGTATGTTTCATAAATATACATAAAAAAGAGGATTTTACAATGCTATTTCATCTGTACCCATTTCTCAGGCAGGTTCCAGTGATAAAGTCACAGGAGCTGTTGTACAGGCTCATTCTTCAGTGAGTCACCTCAAACTTCAAATAAAGAAGGACCATAAGTCTTTTCAAATATATAAGGTGATGCAAAGCAGAGGTCAAGATCTGCTAGAGAAATAAGGTACAGCATATGTATCATGCCAGGAATGCTTTGGACGGACTTAGTCTAACCTGTTTATGTTTTGGGGCAAAAGAACTACATATTTTGACAAAGGCCACATGGGCATATAGTGGCAGAGCTGGTGCTAAAATTCACATCTTTTGCCTCCTAGACCTAATCATGTTTTATTACATCATCCTACATCGGCCAAATGGGTCTCCTAGGAGAAAAGTGTCTAGCCAGAAGGTCATTCTAATATGGTTGTATATTTGTTAAAGCTTCCACCTAGTGAAGATGGAGTGTGGTCAAACTAGAGTTAATCCTACATGCTAATGATCACGGCTAAGAGCATTTGAAAAAAGAAAATCAATCCAGATTCATTTAGCTGCTTAAATCAGACCTGTGCTTGATTTTGTTGTTGTTTGCTATTGCATGGAGTTTATTTCATTCATCCCAGACTCCCCAAACTCAATCCATTTTTTGCAAATGATCCCATAAGTGAGAGAACACTAGGATTGAACATCAGTGGATGGAGAAACAGTCACTGCCGTTGAAGATCAAGAGGCCCTGTCGAAAGAAGTAAATGTCTAAATAGGAAACTGTCACCGTGGTACAAGAAGGCAGGGAGAAATCCCACTAGGGGATGCAGATCAAATAAAAAAGAAGAATATTTTATTCAGGCCGATTAACACAGACAAAAACAATACAGCTGTCCCTGCAGGGAAACAACTGAGCAGCTCCTCACTTACACATGCAGAGCACGGAGCACTTCCGTGGCACCTCTCAGATGGGCCCTTCTGAGGCTCTGGCAGCACGCTACCAGCATCACTAACGATGTCAGCCGCAGTCAAAGTAACGCGTGGATTATGGTTTCCATGCTATGTGATGCCTGGGAAGAATCTAAGTCTGGCGAGAAAGTTTCACACTCAAGAAATGAGTTAAGTTGCACACAATATTCATTTTTGTAGTCTTAATGTGATCAAAATAATTTTTAGGAGGAGAGTCATTTAACAACTGAGCTGGTTTGGCTCAGTGGATAGAGTGGCAGCCTGTGGACTGAAGGGTCCCGGGTTCGATTCCAGTCAAGGGCACATGCCTGGGTTGCAGGCTCGATCCCTAGTAGGGGACATGCAGGAGGCAGCCAATCATTGATTCTCTCTCATCACTGATGTTTCTCTCTCTCTCTCCCTCTCCCTTTCCCTCTAAAATCAATAAAATATATATTTTATTTTATTTTTTTTTATTGCTTAAAGTATTACAAAGGGTATTACATATGTATCCATTTTATCCCCCCGCCCTAGACAGTCCCCTAGCCTCCCCTATCACCCAGTGTCTTATGTCCATTGGTTATGCTTATATGCATGCATACAAGTCCTTTAGTTGATCTCTTACCCCCCTACCTCCTGCCCCCCAACCCTCCCCGGCCTTCCTGCTGCAGTTTGACAATCTGTTTGAGGCAGCTCTGCCTCTGTATCTATTATTGTTCAAAAGTTTATAATGGTCTCTATTGTCCATGAATGAGTGAGATCATGTGGTATTTTTCCTTTATTGACTGGCTTATTTCACTTAGCATAATGCTCTCTAGTTCCATCCATGATGTTGCAAATGGTAAGAGTTCCTTCCTTTTTACAGCAGCATAGTATTCCATCGTGTAGATGTACCACAGTTTTCTAATCCATTCATCTACTGATGGGCACTTAGGCTGTTTCCAGATCTTAGCTATGGTGAATTGTGCTGCTATGAACATAGGGGTGCATATATCCTCTCTGATTGGTGTTTCTGGTTTCTTGGGATATATTCCTAGAAGTGGGATCACAGGGTCAAATGGGAGTTCCATTTTCAGTTTTTTAAGGAAACTCCATACTGTCTTCCATAGTGGCTGCACCAGTCTGCATTCCCACCAGCAGTGCACAAGTGTTCCTTTTTCTCCACATCCTCTCCAGCACTTGTCGTTTGTTGATTTGTTGATGATAGCCAGTCTGACAGGTGTGAGATGGTACCTCATTGCTGTTTTGATTTGCATCTCTCGGATGATTAGTGACTTTGAGCATGTTTTCATATGTCTCTTGGCTTTCTGGATGCCCTCTTTTGAAAGGTGTCTATTTAGGTCCTTTGCCCATTTTTTGATTGGATTGTTTATCTTCCTTTTGTTAAGTTGTATGAGTTCCCTATAAATTTTGGAGATTAGGCCCTTATCAGATATGTCATTGGCAAATATGTTTTCCCACACAGTGGGTTTTCTCGTTGTTTTGTTGATGGTTTCTTTTGCTGTGCAGAAGCTTTTTATTTTGATGTAGTCCCATTTGTTCATTTTTTCTGTAGTTTCAAGTGCCCTAGGAGCTGTATCAGTGAAGAAATTGCTTCGGCATATGTCTGAGATTTTTTTGCCTTTGGATTCTTCTAGAATTTTTATGGTATCCTGTCGTACATTTAAGTCCTTTATCCATTTTGAGTTTATTTTTGTGTATGGTGTAAGTTGGTGGTCTAGTTTCATTTTCTTGCATATATCTGTCCAATTTTCCCAACACCATTTATTGAAGAGACTATCTTGGCTCCATTGTATGTTCTTGCCTCCTTTGTCAAATATTAATTGAGCATATTGGTTCGGGCCGATTTCTGGGCTCTCTATTCTATTCCATTGATCTATATGCCTATTCTTGTGCCAGTACCAGGCAGTTTTGAGAACAGTGGCTTTGTAATACAACTTGATATCTGGTATTGAGATCCCACCTACTTTGTTCTTTTTCAGGATTGCTGCAGCTATTCGGGGTCTTCTTTTATTCCAGATGAATTTTTGGAAAGTTCGTTCTAGATCTCTGAAGTATGCTGTTGGTACTTTAATGGGAAGTGCGTTGAATTTATAGATTGCTTTGGGTAGTATGGACATTTTAATGATGTTGATTCTACCAATCCATGAACACGGTATGTTCTTCCATCTGTTTATGTCTTCCTCTATGTCTTTTTTCAACGTCCTGTAGTTTTCTGAGTAGAGGTCTTTTACCTCTTTAGTTAAGTTTATCCCTAGGTAGCTTAATTTTTTTGGTGCGATGGTAAATGGGATTGTTTTTATAATCTCTCTTTCTGAAAGTTCACTATTGGTGTATAGAAATGCCTCAGATTTCTTGGGGTTAATTTTGTATCCTGCTACATTGCCAAATTCATGTATTAAGTCTAGTAGCTTTTTGATGGAATCTCTAGGGTTTTGTATGTATAATATCATGTCGTCTGCAAATAAGGACAGTTTTACTTCCTCTTTTCCAATTTGGATGCCTTTTATTTCTTCTTCTTGCCGAATTGCAATGGCTAACACTTCCAGTACTATGTTGAACAGGAGTGGTGAGAGGGGGCATCCCTGTCTTGTTCCTGTTCTTAGGGGAAATGGTGTTAGTTTTTGTCCGTTGAGTATGATGTTGGCTGTGGGCCTGTCATATATGGCTTTTATTATGTTGAGGTATGATCCTTCTACTCCCACCTTGCTGAGAGTTTTTATCAAAAATGGGTGTTGAATTTTGTCAAATGCTTTTTCTGCATCAATTGATATGACCATGTGGTTTTTTTCTTTCAATTTGTTTATGTGATGTATCACGTTTATTGATTTGCGGATATTGTACCATCCTTGCATCCCTGGGATAAATCCTACTTGGTCATGGTGTATGATCTTTCTGATGTACTGCTGGATCCGATTTGCTAAGATTTTGTTGAGGATTTTGGCATCTATGTTCATGAGGGATATTGGCCTGTAATTCTCTTTCATTGTGTTGTCTTTACCTGGTTTTGGTATTAGGGTGATGCTGGCTTCATAGAAAGAGCTTGGAAGTGTTCCTTCCTCTTGAATTTTTTGTAGTAGTCTGAGGAGGATAGGTTTTAGTTCTTCCTTGAATGTTTGGTAAAACTCCCCTGTGAAGCCGTCTGGTCCTGGGCTTTTGTTTGATGGAAGCTTTTTGATGACTGCTTCAATTTCTTCCATAGTTATTGGCCTGTTGAGATTTTTAGATTCTTCCTGATTGAGTTTTGGAATGTTGTATTTTTCTAGGAATTTGTCCATTTCCTCCAGGTTGTCTAGTTTGTTGGAGTAAAGCTGTCCATAGTATTTTTTAACAATCATTTGTATTTCTGTGGGGTCTGTTGTTATTTCGCCTCTATCGTTTCTGATTTTATTTATTTGGGTCCTCTCTCTCTGCTTCTTGGTGAGTCTGGCTAGAGGTTTATCAATCTTGTTTATCCTTTCAAAGAACCAGCTCTTGGTTTCATTGATTTTCTGTATTGTTTTTTTGGTCTCTATGTCATTTATTTCTGCTCTAATCTTTATTATCTCCTTCCTTCTGCTCACTCTGGGGTTTTCTTGTTGCTCTCTTTCTAATTCTTTGAGTTGTAGAGTTAGATGATTTACTACCATTTTTTTCTTGTTTTTTGAGATAGGCCTGTAGAGCTATAAACTTCCCTCTCAGGACTGCTTTCAATGTGTCCCATAGGTTTTGGATTGTTGTGTTTTCATTGTCATTAGTTTCCAGGATGTTTTTAATTTCTTCTTTGATCTCATTGGTAACCCAATCAATATTTAATAGCATGCTATTCAGCTTCCAGGTGTTTGAGTATTTTGGGTTGTTTTTATTGTAGTTTATTTCTAATATTATGCCATCGTGGTCTGCGAAGACGCTTTTTATGATTTCAATCTTCTTGAATTTGGGGATACTTTGCTTGTGACCCAATATGTGGTCTATTTTTGAATATGTCCCATGAGCACCTGAGAAGAACGTATATTCTCTAGCTTTGGGGTGAAGTGTTCTGAAGATGTCTATTAAGTCCATCTGATCTAGTGAGTCATTTAGGATTGCTGTATCTTTGCTGGTTGTTTGTCTATAGGACTTATCCAGTGCTGTCAATGGTGTATTAAAGTCCCCTACTATGATTGTATTGTTGTCGATCTCTCCTTTGATATCTTCCAGGAGTTTTTTTATGAATTTGGGTGCTCCTACATTGGGTGCATATATGTTTACCAGGGTTATATCTTCTTGTTGTATTGATCCCTTTAGTATTATGAAGTGGCCTTCCTTATCTCTTGTTAAGGCCTTCACTTTGAGGTCTATTTTGTCCGATATAAGTATTGCTACCCCAGCTTTCTTTTCCTTTCCATTTGCCTGAAAGATATTTTTCCATCCTTTCACTTTCAGTCTGTGTGAGTCCCTTCTAATGAGGTGGGTTTCTTGTAGACAGCAGATGTATGGGTCATGTTTTTTTATCCATTCAGCCACTCGATGTCTTTTGGTTGGAGCATTTAGTCCGTTTACGTTTAAAGTTATTATTGAAAGGTACTTGTTTGTAGCCATTTCTTTTTTTGTGTGGCTGTTTTCTTTCTGAGCTTTTTATTTCTTATTTTTATACCAGTCCCTTTAGCATTCTTGCATTGCTGGCTTGGTGGTGACAAACTCCCTTAGTCTTTTTTTGTCTGTGAAGCTTCTTATTTCCCCTTCAAGTTTGAATGATAGCCTTGCTGGATAGAGTATTCTTGGATTCAGTCCTTTGCTTTGCATCACTTTGTAAATTTCAGTCCATTCTTTTCTGGCCTGATGTGTTTCTGTTGAGAAGTCATTTGACAATCTAATGGGAGATCCCTTGTATGTAACTTTCCGTCTCTCTCTTGCAGCCTGTAAGATTCTCTCTTTGTCCTGAACATTTGCCATGGTGATTATGATGTGTCTTGGTGTGGGTCTTTTCGGGTTCACCTTGTTTGGGACTCTCTGGGCTTGTGTGACTTTTTTCTTCCCCACCTCAGGAAAGTTTTCTGATATTATTTCTTCGAGTAGGTTTTCTAATCCTTGTTCATCCTTCTGTTGTTCTGGTACTCCTATTATTCGTATGTTGTTTCGTTTCATGTTGTCCCAAAGCTCCCTTAGGCTCTCCTCCTGTCTTTTAATTTTTTTCTCCAATTGCAGTACATTTTGGGTGTGTTTTGCTTCCTTGTCTTCTAATTCACTAATTCGGTCCTCCGCTTCTCCTAGTCTACTGTTGATACTTTCAATGGAGTTTTTCATTGCAGCTATATCACTCTTCATTTCTTCTTGGGTCTTACTTAGGTTGTTGATTTTTTCATCTGTTTCTTCTAGCTTCTTCCATATGTTATCGATTTTTTCATCTGTTTCTTCTAGCTTCTTCCATATGTTATCGATTTTTTCATCTGTTTCTTCTTGCTTCTTGCAGAGGTTGTCGATTTTTTCCTCCATCCGGTTTATGCACTCTAGGATCCTTATTCTGAATTCTTTATCTGTCATGTTGCATGCCTCTGTATTACTTAGCTGCTTTTCTGGAGAGTCCTCCTTCTCTTTCCTTTGGGGGTTTCTTTGTCTACCCATGTTTGATCTCACTGACATATCTAGATGTTGAGTTGTTCAGTGGTTGCTCCCTTGGTGGCAGTGACTCCTTGGTCTGTGGTTGCTCTTCGGGCGGTTGCGGTAGCAGCTGCTCTTCAGTTGTCAGCAGCTCCTCTGGTGGGTGCTGTTCACAGCTGTGGTGGCTCTTCCGGCTGGTGGGGCGAGGTTTCACGTACAGCTGCTGTTCCTCAGCAGAGGATGAGGTGCTCAGGAGGTTGCTGTTGCTTGGATCTGCTGCGTTGATTTAAAGGCACAAAATACAACACAACAAGGCACCACGTACCAGGCACTATACACAAATATATTCACGATATTAATAACCCCAATTAAAGGTGACCACCTGAATTAAGAGAATTAGGGGATAAGGAAGAAGGAAGAGAAAAAGATAAAAGAGAAAAAGGAAAAGAAAAGTAGGGACCAAAAAAAGGGAGTGCAAAAATGAAATTGGGAAAAAGGAAGGGGGAAAATAAAAGCGAGAAAAGAAAGGAAAAAAAAGAAAAAAAGAGCGAAAAGAGAGAATGAAGTGGAAGAGGGAAGAGACTTTTTATATGAGGAGAATACTCCTATAGAACAGCCATTAATCCCAACAAATTCCAGCAACAGCTCCCTGGATATGAATGCAAACTAGAAACAACCAATAATATAACGATGAAAATAGAATGGTAAACACTAATCCCAAAATAAAATAAAGAAAAAAATAAAATGGCACTTTAAAAAATGGTAAAATGGTAGCAGTAATAATACTGGTTAAAAATAAGAAGGTAGTATTTAAAGGATAAAATCAGGTGATGGAAAAAGAAGAAAAGAAAGAAAAAAAACAAAAAAAGAAAAAAAAAAGAACAGAAAAAAAAGAATGAAAAAAAATTGGTTTCTTAGTTAAAAAGTGAAAAAAGAAAAAAAAATTGCAGTAGTGGAGGTCCTTCGTTTCTTCTATTCTTCAGTGTGGCTCGCCTTAGACCTTCCAGGTATTCAGGAGAGTGTTGAGTTTCCCTGCGATATACTGTTCCTCTGTGTTGTAAACCACAGTCCTTATTTTAAAGCATGCCGCATTTATTTCCCAGACTGCCTTATTTTGTGTTTAGCAAAGAGTCAGTTTGTGGGTCAGCCTCTGGGTGGCAGTGTTCTGGGGTTGGCCTCTGAGGCTATAGGGCCTCTCTGTCCAGTGGAAGTTCACTGCCCAGAGCTGACTGCGTAATAGTTAGTTACCGGTGCTATGTTGTTGCTGGGATTGAAAATCCCCCTATAGGCCAGACCCTGTTAACTCCCAGGGACTGATCAGGTTATCTTAATCCTTGATCTCGTACAGGGTGGAATCTGGGTGTGGCTGTGCTCCTTGCCTGGGGGCTGGGGGGAGGAGACTCACTCTCAGGAGCGGGTGGCTGCCCCAGTCCTGGGCTCAGGGGTGTCTCAGCACTCAATTCGCTGCCACCTCTCCCGGCTCCCCCTCTCTCCCCAGTCTCTCCCCAGATTCCACTCCTCAGCACACTCTCCCTCTCTTCAGCACAGGTGAGTGTCTGCATCCGAAATGTCCCATGAACAGGATTCAGTGAAAACAAACAAACAAATGCCGGCCGCGGAAACGGGGAAGGCTTGGTTTCTGTAAGCTTCTTCTCTTACCGGGACTGCATGGTCAGGTCAGCTCTTCAGGCTGCCCCCTTTAGGCTCAGTCCTCCGCGGTCACAGAACCCAGCTCTCAATTTCCCTGGCGGCGCCAGGAATCCCGCGGTTCTCCTTTCCCCCGTCAGGGGCTGTGCCTGTCCCAAGGGACGCGGCTGTCTGCCACGCGGTCTCCCTCCGACTCTCTGGGCTCAGAGGTCTGGCAAACTTTCCTGCCCAAATCCCTGGTTTTTTTTACCTTTCCAGGGGAGTTCTGCTCTTCCCGGCTGCAAACCCTCTCACCAGCTGAGCAATTTCGCCAATTTGGTGTGAGTGTTACTAGCTTCAGCTGCTCGCTCCATTTGCTCCGGGACACGACCTGGGACACATCTGCCTATATCGCCGCCATCTTGGTTCCTCTATCCAAAATATATATTTTAAAAGAAACAACTATTACTTTAAAAAGTGAAGTAAGACTCAGGGCATCAAAAGATATGGCCAGACATATGGCTACCCCTGAGCTTTCAGTTAGGGTTTGTAATTATCAAGCATCATTCACTATCTGTGCACTAGTCATTCATTCAACAAGTGTTCCTTGGATAGCTACTAGGTGTCTGACAGTATTCTAGGCTTGGGACACATAGAGAAATTAAAAGCCTTATTGAGTTTATGTTCTTGTGGGAAATGTCTAGGCTATCCTTATGTCCTGACTATTCTGCTACTTCCTCTCTTGCCAGACTAATGTTAGACTTGAGCAAGAACAGTCCCTGTGCTGGGTCACATATGTCTCAAACACACACACACACACACACACACACACACACACACACACACACACACCTATTCAAGGTATACTTTTGTCACTGGGGATCTGGCTGTCAGTGCTAACTCTGCTAGCCTGAATCCGTACCCCATCCCCCTTGACTAACACCACTCAGACCTAGGGATATGCTTCTCCACATGGTTTTCCCTAAATCTTTATGAAATGAAAGGTGACTGTATCCAAACACCATGAAGATTTGAGGATTGTGCCATTGCCAACTTCAGAGAGGGACTCTGCTCCAGGACATAGATTTGAGAGGTGAACATGCTTAAGAGAAAAAGGCAAAATAATTGAATTGTCAAACCCTTCCAAGAGAGCATGAATTGAATAGATTGTTGCAGAAGGAAGTGTACTTTCCCATTAGCCAAGCATCTGAACACTGGCTTCCCTTTTAATTAAATTTCACAGTACTGGAGAGTTCTGGCTGAAGAAAACCACAAATGTACTAGTAGTACACAGTATTTACAACAGTTGCACATGGCAGCTAAATAAAGTATTGTAAAATTAAGCAATTTCTATTACTCTTATATTTGTATACTAATAAGCCTACACATGATGTGCATGAAGTGTGATTCTGACTGCATTGTCAATGAGATGGACACTGAAAGCTAAAATTTAGAATAGCTTTATATTTTATAAATATTATAATGGTTTAAATAAATTTTAAACTTTACCTGTAAAATGCATTTTAAACAAATAAAAATGTTAACTTAAAGCTTTTTTAAGTTTAGTTTATAATTTTAAATAAAATATTTAGACCTGTGAGATGTGGGTCTTCACTTGTACTCTTGCCTCAGGAGTATAACAGGGTTAAACCTATTTCTTGCCGCTACTCGGGAAGAGTAGATGGGGTACGGTTTCAGGCTAGACAGAGTTAGCACTGACAGCCAGATCCCCAGTGACAAAAGTATACCTTGAATAGGTGTGTGTGTGTGTGTGTGTGTGTGTGTTTGAGACATATGTGACCAAATAATTGATGAGTAAATAATTAGCATTTCTAAAGTGTTAAATAAGGCTATTAAATAAAAGCAATGGCCAAAACAGAGATAAAGTGAATAGCAAAAATAAATCTGTTTAAATAATTAAAAACTAGCTCTTCTAAGAGCACTCTTATAGGTTCACTTTCTCAAATACCATGTCCCTTTCCTTGATAGCATTGGACCTCTCCTCTTTGAAAGTCTTCTATCTTGAACTTCATAACATAATTTATATCATGTCCTTTATCTTCAAAAATCTTATCTTAAAATCTCCTCTTTTTTAAAAAAAATTTAAGCAGCCTGTGGAAGAGTTTTCCACTTTTTTTAAGCCCATACAGTGCTGTGTTTATTTTACAATAACAATAAATAAAAGGTTAGTGAATATGAACAATTCTTTTAGCAACATATTACATGGGGACAGAGACCTTGCTATCACCAGATTCCAAATAGATACATCATCCTCAGAAATATTATTTCAAAATTCAAACCCAATTTCATGGTTATGGAAAATTTTCCATTGTCACACAGATGTGCTGTAACAAGCCAGAAAGTTAAATTCACTAAAGACCATGTTAGTAAGAAAATCACAACAGCTGGTATTATTGAGAACATTAAGAATGCTCATTGGAGAAATAATACCCACATCAACTTTGAAGAGCATGAAACGGAATCTCACTAGGGCAGTTCTATTCTTTCTACTTTTATCTCTATCCAGGAATGAATGAATCAGAAAATTTTGAAAATGATTTATGATTTCCCTTATATCTGGAAAGGGAATATAAATGAGTAAAAGAATGAGGCCAAGAGGCTATGTGAATAAGTGTGAACAGAGAAGATGAGATGCAATTAAGAAAACACCATCATACTGAACTCTCGAGCCTCCACACATTTCTGATGAAGTCTTGATCTTATACACGTTTCTGAAGGAGACAAGATATTGATTATTGTCTATTAAATGATTACTTTCTGGAATTTATGAATTAGCACCTAAACAGTACACTAAAATAACTCCAAGAGTGTGTGTCAAGCTTAAGTGACACCTTTTTATTGAGAACTACTCCATCTATCCTTACCATGGGCTGCAATGGGCTATTGGTCACAGATGACTGGACCAGAGATGAACTTGATCTAAACAGACCAATCTAGTTATTTCCACATATGGAAATAGGAGTGAGATAGAGTTAATTTAGGAGCATTGGGGTGAGCTTTTGCTATCATGAACTCTGAAATCCAGTGACAACTGACCTGAAGATGCAGAGAGAAGCAGAGCTAGCAATGTAGAGAGGTCATGTCTGCAAAACTGCCTGGTGGCTCTCCAGGTTCTGCATTTAGTCCCTGGACAGGCCAGCTGTCTTTGGATTCTTTAAGATTCTCTCACATCCTCCCAATTAGTTCCCTTTAATACTTAAGCAGTTAGTTTCTCTTCCAACCAAAACAACTTAGCTAAGATATGGGAAGTACACACACTCTAATAACTTCTATAATGTGCTTAGAACCTTCATGTGATGTAAAGGTTCAGGCCCATGTCCCTGTAAACTCTTCAGTGAATGTGGGAGGGAACAGTTATGTTTAAAAAAAAAAAAAGAAATACTTTTATCTTTAGTATCTAAAACTGAAAAACAACAAAGTTTAGGGGAGAAAATTGTATATGTTTAGTAAATTCTATAAAACCTAGGGGACTTTAAAATACACGCACATACATGGAAATGGAATGGGAGATGTAAGGAACCAGTCATGAGAAAAAAATAAATCCAGAATTTAACCTTTTCTGCCCCTTACACTAGCTATGTTTTGTGTATCACTCACACAGTATCTTCCTCTAAGTTGGATGTGAATTCACTCACAAGGGAGTTGGAGATAATGTCACTGTGAATATTAAATCAGCCAGCCAGGGGTGGGAAGGTGGTGACACTACCGATAAGATCAGATACAAATCCAGTGCACTCTTAAATAAAGAAACAAGGGAGCCCAACAGGGCGATAAACCACCACCAAAGTGAAAGGCAATAAAAAAAAAAATGGAAAATAGGATACTCAAATGTAATGAAGCAAGACTTATAATGACTAGAGCCTGGAATGCCATTTCAAGTAATACAAGAGTCTGCAACCAGAGCAATTAAATAAATGTATTTAACTGGTTCTCTAAACCTTCACTAGGATCAACCTACATGGAATATGGCTTACATTATTATGAGTTGCTTTTCCTAGTCCTCTATGACACAAGGGCCAGAGTAGGAAAACACTGGCCTGGATCTGGCCCGTTTAAAATGGACCCTGTGCCTAAGTGGGCAGAGGGTGACAAGCTCCAGGACATTTCTGGAAGAGGAGCGGCTTCTCTTGGTCAAGAGAGCACACCAAGGGGAGAATGAGCTCTATGGTTAGTGAACAGGACACATACCTCAGGTTTGCTACATTCCACAACTAAGGCCCAGATTTTGTATTTATTTAAAATATCTCAGAAAATTCTTAGTATACAATCAAGATCAAATATAAATAGGCATGAAATTATTATATTGTACACCTTATACTTTCACAATGTTATACATTAATTATATCTCAACTAGAGGCCCAGTGGGGGGTCCCTCGGCCTGGCCTGTGCCTTCTTGCAATCCGGGACCCCTCGGGGGATGTCAGAGAGTCAGTTTCAGCCTGATCCCTGCAGGCCAGGCCAAGGGACCCTACCAGTGCATGTGCACAGGGCCTCTAGTAGGCATATAAGATCTTTGATTAATCTCTTCCCGCCCTCCCCCCTCCTCCCTTCCCTCTGAGATTTATCAGTCTGTTCCATGTTTCCATGCCTGTGGTTTCCGCTCCTGCGTTGAGCGTCTGCCTCCTGGTGGTCAGTGCGCATCATAGCTACCAGCCAGTCAGCTGGTCACTTAGGCTTTTATATAGAGAGAGATAAAGGTAAAGAATAAATAAATAGTAGTAGGTGTATTAATTCATTCATAAGAAAAATGAATCCAGAATACCCATGAAGGGCTGTGATGTAGATATGAAATCTCTTACATATGCCAAGCATGACACAAGAATCTGCCAAGTATTTTTACTAATATTCATAATTATTAAAGCCATATGGGTTTTATAACATTTTGTTAGCAATCATAGCAAAACAAACTGAGCTAGCTTGTGATCAGATTCATATTTAGCAAATCATATAGATATATCCTGCACTTGAAGAAAGCTATATTATAGGTGAAAATTTGCTCTCCACTAAACATATTAGGCAGTATACCTTATTACTAAGTGAACTCTAAAATATACTGGATCTAGAGAATATAAGTTCATTTTGGTTGTGATTGGCCTGAAATCAATATAGCAAACATATAAAATTTTAATTACTATAATCAAGAGATACAGTCTATTTCTAAAAGTACTAGTATTGAGAAAAAAATTTTGGATTATATACAAGTGAACGTTGTTTTTTCAGAGTTGGGAAGGGTCAGTTATCAGTAAAATTCAATTCAACATAAATTTAGTGAGAGCCTAATGATAGCAAAATATGGCTAGCTTGTGTACTACTAGTGGAGGTAAAAATTGGCACAACCTGCCCAGGAAAGCAATTTAGCAATGTGTATAAAAAATTTCCCATATGTTTATACCATTGACACAATTATTCTACTTCCAGATAGCTTATCTAAAGAAATAATCAGATGGCTTTACAAGTGAATATTTAAAGAAGTAATACCAATTCTTTACAAACTCTCCCAAAAATTAGAAGAGGACGGAATACTTCCCAACTCATTATATGAGGCTCTGATACCAAAACCAAACAAAGACATTACATTAAAAAAACACACACACAAAAGACCAATACCTCTTATGACCATAAGCACAAAAACCCTCAACAAAATACTAGCAAACCAAATTCAGCAACATATAAAAAGAATTATATATCAGAAGCAAGTGGGACTTATTGCAGGAAATAGGAAATTAAGGTTGTTTTACCATTCAAAAATCAATTAATGCAATATTCCATATAATTAGAATAAATAAAAACCCAAATGATCATCTCATTAAATACAGAAAAAACATCTGACAAATTGCAACACACTTTCATGATAAAAAGCAAACTAGGAAGAGAAGGAAACCTACTCAACATGAAAACGGCATCTATGAAAAATCCACAAATAAAATATCATACTTAATGGAGAAAAGATAGTTTCCTCTTAACATCTGGAACAAGAAAAGGATGTTCACTTTACCACTTCTATTTAACATTGTCCTGGAGGTTCTAGGTACAGCAACAGTGCAAGAAAATGAAATAAAACACATGTAGTTTGGAAGGGAACCTATATTTACAGATGGCATGTCTTTATATATTTAGAATCCTAAGAAATCCACAAAAAAATATCAAAACTAACAAAAAGTTTCAGCAAAGTTAAAGGCTGCAAGGTCAATATGCAAAAAATAGACCATATTTCTGTACTCTTGCAATGAGCAATCCAAAAATGAAATTAAGAAAACAATTCTATCTACACTAGCATCAAAAAGAATAAAATACTTAGGAATACATTGAGCCAGAGAATTGCAAAACTTATACTCTGAAAATGCTAAAACATTGTTGGAACAAATTAAAGATGACTAAATAGAAAAACAGTACACATTCATGGATTAGAAGACTTGATTATTGTTAAGGTGGCAATGTTCTCCAAATTGATCTAAAGATTCAACACAATATCAGAATAACAGCTGACTTCATATAAATTGGCAAGCTATTCCTGAAATTCATATGGAAATGCAAGGGACCCAGAATAGCCAAAACATTCTTGGAAAAGAACAAAGTTGAAGAATTCACACTTGATAATTTTTATAACTGACTACAAAGCAAACATAATCAAGACCGTGTAGGACTGGCATAAGGATAAACATACAGATCAATTGAACAAAACGGAGAATCCAGAAATAATTCCATGAACCTATGGCTAACTCTTTTTAGACAGTATGTCAAGACCATTCAATATGGAGAGAAGAGTCTTCTCAACAAATGGAACAACTGCCTATATATCTGTTAAAAGACGAAGTTGGACCCCTACTTCACACCATGTACAAAATTTAACTCAAAATGGATCAAAGACCTACAAGTAAGACCCAAAACTCTTAGAGGTACTTCAAGAGACACTATCATGGCAGTCCATATACACACCTGAAACCTGTATGATCCTGTTAACCAATGTTACCACAATAAATTTAATAAAAAAAATAAAGCTAATAGAATATTTTTTTAAAAAAAGACAACCAATAGAATGGGAGGAAATATTTGCAAACCATATATCTGATAAGGATCTTGCAACTAAAAGATATAAGAACTTTCACAACTCACCGATAAAAAGAAAAAATCCAATTTAAAAATAGGCAAAGCATCTATATAGACATTTATCCAAGGGAGATATACAAATGTGAAACAATCATAGAAGTGAATAAACTGGTATACAAGTATGCTCACTGTTGCAATATTCACTTAATATCCGAAAAGGAAGCAACCTAGATGTCTAAATAGGGGAATAATGACATGCATTATGCACATCAAAACATGGAAATATGACATAGCCATTAGAAAGACTTACAGAAAGGCAGCGTAGGGCAATAATTAAGCATTAAAGCACTAGAGAGAGAGTTAGCTTGTGTTTGAACCCCAGTTCTACAACTTACCAGATTCGTGCTCTTGGGCAAATTATTTAACATGTCTAAGCTTCAGTTTCTTCATCCATAACTTTTTGCTAGGATCAAAGGCATGTGAAGTGCTTAGTACAAAATGGGGCACCTAATTAATGCTAAATAAATATTTAACATGTTACACTAAAGAATATTTAACATGTTGTCATCCTTAAGATATAGTATCAAGTAAAGAAATAGGATCTAACTGTATACATAATATATTCAATAAACTTTGAATGAATGGTTAGATAGATAGGTGGGTAGATGAATGTATAGGATGAATAAATGGGTGAATACAGAAATATATAATAAAATATTATATTACTCCATGTCATTCCCTTAGTAGGGCAAGCCATCCTACTTTATAGTTATTTCACAGTTCACATGCCTTTTTTTGAAGATCCCTCTTAACTTTGCCTGTTCTTTTTTTATGTCTTGTCTGCTTTTCCTATTGGTGTCTGTGAAGAGGAGCTGACACTGCTAGAAACATTCATGGATCACAGAGAGAATGGCTGGTTTATTTCTACTGAGAAGCCATAATTACTATTACCACTACATTCTTATCATTGTTTCCTGGCTGGAGGCTGCCTGCTGTTTGTATGTGGGCTACAAGTATATCCCTTATTCAACTTACTCATTTTTCTTAATCCCCCCTTGTCGGCAATTAGCTATCCAATTCTTAATTAGCTTAAATCCACCTGGCTATTTTGCATCTAATAAATCAATTAATTCAATTCACATAGAGGGGATTGTATTTAGTGCCATATTTCAGTCATTACTGACCATCATTGTGTGTGGCTGCTGTATACACAGTGAAGACATGATACCCAAGAAGAATTTTTATTCTCTGCTGTTTCACAGTCTAACAGAGAAGTGAAGAGTGTGGTTAGAGTTTTTAATGTAGAAAGGGATTTACCAACAGGCCTCAGAAGACTGAAGCAGAGTTTAGGAGTCTATTGTACAATATAAATAGGTTCACCTTTTAGGTTACAACCTTTCAGATATGCCTGACGATGTGAAATGAATTTGAGTCATTCATTTCAGACTCAAATTGTACTTGTTCAATAGAAAAATGGTGATATTATATTCTCTGTTGTTGAAATAAAGGTTGCTGAATAGTGGGATAGAGGTTCCAGGAACATGTCAAGAATGAATTCCACATAATTACACTTGGCCCCAACTCTCCTAGTGGGTACAGAGTTTGGAGGAAGAGGGAAAATTTAAGATTTCGTTTTAGAAATGAACTTGAAGAACTTTCAAATAGAAACAAGTTTCTTTTCACCATTTAATATTATGTTTGTTTCTTAAAAGAGAAACTTCTTCGGGGTAATGGTAGTAAAGTAGCAATGAACAGAGAATTTTAATGATCAAAATAAAATCTTTAGAAAGAGGTGATTTTATGTAAATACCATTACATGTCAATCCTTTAATTATCCTAGATTCATATACTTGGCCTAGTGACCTTGATTGTTGTTTTTTTCAATCCCAATGTAATCAATAGAACAGAATATTTAGATACGTTTTGAAATAGATTGCTGCAGCTTAATAGTGTATATTTCATTCAAGAGTTTGAAAATACTATTGATGACTAACAAAGGAATATTTCATTAACCTATTCTGATTCAGGATTGTCAGTAAAGTATATATTTACAACCTCAGAATTTGATCTGGGGAAGTAGAGGAGCAGGGGAATGAGGCAAAGTGTAATGGCCCATTACCACCACAGAGCTAGTTCTTATGGAAGCACAAATTTGAGTGTCCCAAGGAGTGAAAGGAAATCTCAGCTTAATATTTTTTCTTTTACTGCAGCTTAACTGAAATGTACAATAAAACCCAGCCTTTTAAAGTACACAGTGCAGTGGTATTTAGTATATTATAGAATTGTGTAAACTTCACCAATATCTAATTCTGTACCTTTTTCAACACCTCAAAAGCAAACCTCATATCCAGTAGTAGTCCTACCCCACATCCCCCCCCCCCCCGCCCTTGGCAACCACTGGTCTAGTTTGTTTCTGTACATATAGGATGGAGCAAAGTAGAAACAACTGTAAACCTACTTTTGCCCTACCTTCTATTTGCCTCTCTGGACAATTCATATAAATGGAATCATACAATATGTGGCCTCTGGTGACTGGCTTCTTTTGCTTAGCATAATGTTCTCAAGGCTCATTCATGTTATAGCATGCATCAGTACTTCATTCCTTTTTACTGCTGAGTGATACCTCATTATAATGGACTTACATTTTGTTTATCCATTCATTAGTTGATGGACATTTGGGTTATTTCCATTTTTGAGCTATTATGAAAAAGACTGCTGTGAACAGTAATGTACAAGTTTTTGTATGGACTCAGTTTTCAATTCTCTTGAGTTATACCTGGAGTACAATGGCTGTGTCTTATAGTGCACTAGAGGCCCGGCACACAAAATTCGTGCACAGGTATGGTCCCTAGGCCTGACCTGCGATCAGGGCCATCTTCCCTGGCTTCCCGCAGCTAGCCCCACCGCCTGCTGCCACCCACCCCTGGTTCCCTGTTTGCCATTGGGTGATTGGTGCCTGATGGCCTGGGAAAGGGACTGAGAAGTCAGCTGTTCCCGCCCGCTCACCAGCTCCGCCCCCGCCACCGCCACAGGTCGCCCTATATGTGTGGGGTGACTGGTGGGGCGGGAACCTTGGCCTGGCGCTGCCCGAGTCCCTCACCACCTAACCCTGCATCCCCATTCACCATCAGGTGATCGGAGCCTGCCAGCCAGGGAAAGGGACTAAGAAGTGGCCAGTGCTCCTCATAGTGACTGGTCCAGTGGTCATTCTGGTCATTCTGCCATTAAGGTCAATTTGCATATTACTCTTTTATTATATAGGATATTTATCTAACATTTTGAGGAACTGCCGTAATGTTTTCCAAAGTGCCTACGACATTTACAAATTTACCAGTAATGTATGCAGTTCTAATTTCTCCACATCCTCACCAACATTTGGTATTGTCTGTCTTTTTTATTATAGTCATCCTATTGTGTGTAACATGATTTATTTGCATTTCTCTAATAGCTAATTATGTTGAGTACCATTTCATATATTTTTTGGCCATTTGCATATTTTCTTTCAATTAATGTCTATTCACATCCTCAGTCCATGTTTTGATTGGGTTGCTTGTGTTTTAATTGTTGAGTTGTAAGCGTACTTATATATTCTAGATAAAATATATATGGTATATAAATATTTCTCCCATGTTCACCTTTTTGATAGCATCCTTTGAAGCACAATAATTTTTATTTAGATGAAGTTCAAATTTTAATTTTTTTCTTGTCACTTGAGCTTTTGGTGTCACATCTAAGAAACCATTGCTTAAGCCTAGGGTCACAAAGGTGTGTCCCTATGTTTTCTTCTAAAAGTTTTACAGTTTGAGCCTGGCTAGCATGGCTCAGTGGTTGAGCGTCGACCAGGAGTTCACGGTTCGATTGTGGGCTAGATCCCCAGGGAGGGGGCGTGCAGGAGACGGCCGGTCAATGATTCTCTCTCATCATTGATGTTTCTATATGTCTCTCTCCCTTCCTCTCTGAAATCAATAAAAATATATTTTTAAAAGATAATCTTTAAAAATAAAAGTATTATAGTTTGAGCTCTTACATTTATGTCTTTGATCTGCTTTGACCTTTTTTTGTATATGTGTGAGGTATGAATTCAGTTTCTTTCTTTCATATATGGATATCCTAGTACCATTTGTTGAAAAGACGATTTTTTCCCCATATTGAATTATCTTGGTACTTTCATTAAAAATCAATTCAGCATAAATGTAAGAATTTGTTTCTGGACTCGCAATTCTATTTCATTTATCTATATCTTTTTTCTTATGCTACTACCATACCATCTTTCAACTTTGTTTTCAAATTGTTTTGGTTACTCTGCATTCCTTGCAATTCCAAATGAATTTTAGAATCAGCCTTTCAATTTAGGATCAGCAAAAAAAGTCTTGACTTAATCTTAGTTTAGTCCTGGCCAGTGTGCCTCAGTGGATTGGGCATCACCTGCACACTGAAAGGTTGCCAGTTCGATTCCAAATCAGTGCACATGCCCAGGTTGCAGGCTAGATCCCTGGTAGGGAGGCATACAGGAGGCAGGCAATCAATGATTCTCTCTCATCAATGTTTTTATCTCTCTCTCCTTCTCCCTTTCTCTGAAATCAATAAAAACATATATATTTTTTTAAATTTTAGTTTACACCAACACCCAACAATTTCTGGCCCAGTGGACAGAACTATAACTGAAGATATACCCAAACAGCAGTGATCATTGGAGCCAGCCAGTTACAGTCTCTTGTTCCTTCTGGTCCAGTCAGTCCTGGGTACAGCAGGTCCTCAACAGCATCTGGAAAACAAAAGTAGGCTTTAGTCCCTAGAGGAGAAGAGAGCTTACAAGATCTTGGCAGAATAGAAAGATCAGAGCCAAGAAACACAAAACTTGAGGCCCAGAGATCTGCTATAAGAAAGAGTAATTGTACACACCAGGTAACCATGGCCAAGAGCACTGTGTGCTGGCCATTGTGCTATGTCAGTATTCAATGCACAACAGTGATTACTACTATAATTACTTTGTCAAGGAATCATTGATATAAATGGAAGTCATGTTACTAGGGTGGCCCTCCCACCAAACCCAATAGCCCATATTAATTACAACCAATATTTGAGAAGCACTTTTTAGTTTACAGCACCCAATCGCATACATAATCTCACGTCTATAATAATAAAAGCATAATATGCTAATTAGACCAGACATCCTTCTGGACCAAGCCGCAGCAGGAGGGGGCTGAGGCAGAGGCAGAGGCAGAGGCAGAGGCAGAGGCAGAGGCAGAGGCAGAGGCAGAGGCAGAGGCCCTTGCATGAATTTTGTGCATTGGGCATCTAGTGATACTCATAACAACTTACACAGTAAATGTTATCAACAGAGAAGTTTAAAACCATTACTGGGTTTCTTGATGACTGCTTTAGACGCTGGGTTTAAAACTATGAATAAAGGAAGGGAAGTCCCTTTCCTTCAGAAATCAACTTAATAATGGAGATGCAAGCAGAGTGTGATAATTATGTTTCACCTAGTATTAAAAGTGACACTAATGGGCATTTGAGTCAAGTGCTCAAAGGGAATATAGAAGATGATCCTATTCTGACTGGGAGTGTGTACTCAAGGTCACAAGGAGTAACTAGAACTGGAGGGATAAAAATTAAATCTAGATGTGACCATAATATAACCTATAGTGTTAGGGTTCTCCAGAGAAACAGAAGCAAAAGGATTCTCTACCTCCCTATCTATCCATCCATCCATCTCTATAATGAGATTTATCATAAGGAACTGGATCATGCAACCATGGAGGCTGAGAAGTTCCATAACCTGCCACCTACCAGCTGGAGACCCAGGAAAGTAAGTGGTGCATCACGAAGGCCTTGGAGCCAGAGAGCCCATGACATAGATTCCAGTCAGTGTCTGGAGGCCTGAGAACTGGGAGCTACAAATGCTGGAGAAGATGATTGATGTCCCAGCTCAACAGGCAAGCAGAGAGAGCTAATATTCCCTTTCTCCAACATTATGTTCTATTCAGAATAAATTGTAATTAATGAAGTCCAAATTTTATTATAATCATCTATTCATGTGTAACAAAGGATCCCAAACGTAGTTGTGTAAAATAACACTTTATTATGTCCACTGACCTGGGAAATAGGAATTCTGAGAAGGCAGAGCAGGGACAGCTTATCTGTACTCTGTAAATGTCTTGAGCCTCATCTAGAAAGACTGTAGGAAGCTAGAAATGGCTGTCAGTGACTCAAATACTAGATGATTGGAGTCATCTGCAGGTTTCTTTACTCACATTCTGGTGCCTGAGTCATGATGACTCTAAGCTGAGCTTAACCTAGACCAGTGATGGCGAACCTTTTGAGCTCGGCGTGTCAGCATTTTGAAAAACCCTAACTTAACTCTGGTGTCGTGTCACATATAGAAATTTTTTGATATTTGCAACCATAGTAAAACAAAGACTTATATTTTTGATATTTATTTTATATATTTAAATGCCATTTAACAAAGAAAAATCAACCAAAAAATGAGTTCGCGTGTCACCTCTGACACGCGTGTCATAGGTTCGCCATCACTGACCTAGACTGTGGATTGAGAGTCCCACAGTATGGTGGTTGGGTGCCCAACGGGAATGCCCAATCAAGATGAATCTAGAGAGTGCGTATTCCAGGAAAACCCATATTAAGCCATGCAACGCTTATGATCTAGGTTTGGAAATCATTAAGATGCCATTTCTGCTATAATCTCTTGGCCAATGTAGTCATAAGCCCACCCAGATTCAAGGAGAGGAGATATATATATATATCACATCACAATTGGAGTAGTTTCAAATAATTTGTGGCCATATTTTTAAATCTCCAGAACATGTTTGGAGAATTACAAATAGTATCATAGGATAAAATGCCACAGCTGGACAAGTAGGCAAGGTCATATTAGGGAGGGCATTGCTATACTTGAAACTCCTTAGAAAGGAGCTGAGATTTTGTTCTGTATGTGATTATACTAATTATCAACATCACCACAAGCAAGGAAAATTGTTTAAGAATGTTAAGTAGTAAAATGACCTTCACATTCTAGCAAAAATATTGACATATGGCAAGCTTTGGAGTAAATATTCTTGGTTGCAAGTAATAGAAAATGCAATTCAATCTGGTTTTAAAAATAAAGGAGACTTAATTGGTTCACATAGCAAAATTCCTCAAGAGAGACCGTAGGCATCACCGGAACCAGTTTCTTACTGTTTGGGCTCTGGCTTCACTTGTCTGTTATTCTCTTGGTTCTGCTCTCCTCTCTGTGTCCACTTTCTCCTCAGACTACATTTCCTTGTGGGGGAAATACAGCTATTACAACTCCAGGACTCATCTCTGCATACAGCACCTTATCCTAACATTCAAAGCGGAACTTAAGATTCAGTGTAATTGTCAGGTGTAGGACAAATGTCACAAGGAAGCAACCTATGTGCCAAAGGAGATGGAGTAGCCTACAGATTCTTCATCTGTAGAATCACATGGATTTCAAAGTGGAAACAGGAGGCTTACAGATTGGGGAAGGAAAGAAATGAGTGTTAATGAACAAACAGCAATGTACAAGGTGGCCCCAATAAATATTTGTGGGATTGACAAATAATTTCTAGCATTAATGGTATTTGTGACCAAATGCAATCTCTCTGGTACAAGTATGAAAGAGTGGATGACACTATAAGACTAGAGGCAAGGAAAAATGGTAAGGAGGATATTGCCATAGAAGTGATGTCCAGAAGAAGAAAGAGTGAGTGAGCGATTGATTATAACACGTTTGAGCTTTTATTTCTTTCATGATGTAACTTAAAAGCTCTGGGGTGTGATATTTCTCCCTAATAATTTTGAAATTTCCCATATCCTCAACTCTCCCTCCAGATCAACCATTTCTATCCATCCTCTGGCTACCATTTTTCTTATAAAAGCAATTCCCTCCAAAGTCACCAACAATCTTCAGTTTGCCAAATCCGGTGGGCATTTCACAGACCTGTTGTAACCGCACTGCCTGCTCTACCTGAAAGTCGCCAAAAGCACTCAAACTCTGTGTACCCTGGAAGTCTGAAGCACCACACTCTTTGAATTCTTATAACTTTTCTTTTTGTTTTCATTCTAGTTTCTGTGTCCTGCCCCAGAGCCTTAATTATGAGTGTTTTCAGAGACCTCTCCTTGTCTTCCTGCTTTTCTGACTATAGACCAGCACTGTCTGCCAAAGCAGCCACCGGCACATGTGGCTTTTGAGCACCTGAAATGTGCTAGTCCAAGCTGAGATGTGCTCTTAGTGGAAAATACACTCCAAATTTCAAAGACTTAGTAAAAAAAAAAAAAAGAAAGAAAGTGAAGTATCTCATTAATTCCTTATATTGAATACATATTGTGTTCATGTCTTGTATATATAGGGTTAAACAAAATGTATTATCAAAATTAATTTCAACTGTTCCTCTTTAGATTTTTAGTATCATGGGTTCTTTCTTACCCTTTTTTAATATCAAAAAATATGTTACATATGTGGCGGGCATTATATTTCTACTGGACAGTGCTGCTCTAGACACTCTCCCTGGTGACCTCATTCAGTATCATAAATTCTCTCAAAACTCTGTGAATCTAATCTCCCTTCTCCCTGACCTTCACATTCATATATTCACCTTCTGGGTTGGCATTTCCATATGGATAATAGGTAATAACAGCAGACATTTATTTATGGCTTTCTATATGCCAGGCACTATTCTAAATATTTTACATGTGTTAACTCATTTATAATCCACAAAAAACTTTATGAGGTGGGTATGAATAGTACTCTCTAGTTCAGTGGTTCTCAACCTTCCTAATGCCACGACCCTTTAATACAGTTCCTCATGTTGTGGTGACCCCCAATTTCATTGTTACAAATTGAACATAATTAAAGCATAGTGATTAATCACAAAAACAGTATGTAATTATATATGTGTTTTCCAATGGCCTTAGGCAACCCCAGTGAAAGGGTCGTTCGACCCCCAAAGGCAGAGGTCCTCAAACTTTTTAAACAGGGGGCCAGTTCACTGTCCCTCAGACCGTTGGAGGGCTGGACTATAGTTTTTAAAAAAACTATGAACAAATTCCTATACACACAGCGGCGGCAAAAACACCCAGCGGGCCAGATACATGTTTTCGGCGGGCCGCATGTGGCCCGCAGGCTGTAGTTTGAGGACCCCTGCCCAAAGGGGTGGCGACCCACAGGTTGAGAACCACTGCTCTAGTTTATAGATGAGGAAACTGAAGCACAGAGAAGAAGTGCATCCGTCTCACATCTGGTCAATGGTAAATCCCAGGTGAAAATACGGGCAATTCTGCCTCTGAATCCATTTTATCCCTAAACATTATGCTATATATCCTCCAGAAATCCGTCACGAATCTCAAACTCCACCTGTTTACACCAGTGGGCCTCCTTACCCTCTGCTTCTGCTCCCACTTGTCCTTGTCCAACAAGTGATCTCAGCAGATCAGAAGAAGAGCCCACAATGAGTGTTCAGCTCTCTTCCTTCACCTCCCTGTAGGAATGCAACAAACTGGCTGCCTCCATTATTCCTTACCGAGGTTGCAGTGGTCAGCCCTCTGTCTCCAGGTTCCAGTAGCCTTTCCCTTTAGGTCTTGGGTTGATCACAGCATTTCTTCTCTCACTCCACTATTATTCGTCTCAAGGGGCTGCCTTATTCCTCATGGTTTCTTTATACCTTGCCCACATCCTTGTCAAAAACTTAGTAGCTAAACTCTCCTCAAATTGCCCCACCTGAGTGTGATTCCTGTTTCTTGTGGGGACCCTGAATAAGACATACATATTCCTTTCTCTGTGCTTATTAAATCAGCTCATGAGACTATAAATACCGAGTCACCTAAGCTAAACCTGGGAGTCATGCTCCATATTACCCTACCCTTGCCCTCTCCCCAGTTCCCACATAGACCCTTTACGGATTCTGGCTCATTTTGCCTTCTAACCATTCTGTCTTCTTTAGGCCTTCGCCATCTCTGCCTACATTGTGTACCAATCCCCAGTGAGTCCTACTCAAACCCATCCTCAGTAACACGCCGAAATGCACTAACATGAAAATCTCAGCAGGACTCTCTCTTGTTTAAAACCCTTCCACACCTCCATGCCACCAACAAGCCCTGCCTCCTCTCTAAGAGCACGTCCCCTCACTCTCTGCCTTAGAATGTATGCTCCAAAAGCAGACTGTTTGTGGCTCCAAGCTCACACCACCACCATGTTGTTTCTCTCCTGTGTGTCTTCACACTTGGCTTCTACTCAGCACCTCCACCACCACCCCTGCTGCCGGCCTTTCCAACTCCTAGTCATTCTACACCACTCTGTTTAGGAAGATCACTGAAGTCTTCCAAAGAGCATCCCTCACACACACATTCACACAGCTTATTCTGATGAAGGTTCCTTCTCAGTGCCGTGTGCATGCCTCTTGATTATATTTACCACACTGTCTTTTCACTATGTCTTTGTATGTCATTGTCCTTTGAAAGGTGTCAGAATATGCCACCCCAAAATACACTACCTTGGCATAAGGATTTTTTTGAGCTAAAAAAAATAAAGAAGAAAAAAAAAGGTTAAAAAACAACAGGTGCAAGAAAGGCACTCTGACCTACCCCTTTCTTCCTGAAAGCAGGAGATAAAACTCCCACGTGAAAGATGCCCTCCCTATTCCAAGAGGAAACATTCTAATCACTAGAGATGGGAGTTGAGGCAGAGAGAATTCTGCACAAACAGACCTTATTAAAATAACTCTTATCTCCCTTTAGTCTCCCCATATATTTTCGTAACTTGTCCACTATTGCCTCTCCTTGTTCAACCTAATATATAGGCACTTAGGTTTTGTCACTATTTTAGGTGTCCATTTTCTTACGAGAGTTCCCATGTCACATAAAACTTACATTAAATAAGTTTATATGCTTTTCTCTTGTTAATCTGTCTTTTGTTAGAGAGCCCTAGCCGAGAACTTAATATAGGTAGAGAAGACATTTTTCCTTCTCTATACCCCCATTCACCTTCCCATTCTCGAAGTAGGCCCAGTACCCAGCACCTCGTACATGCCAAAAAAATGAATATCTAGGATAAACATTATATCCAACCACAAAAAGTGAAGTTATTAACTAAGGCATATACTTTTTACAATGTAAATCCAGATTCAACTTCTACCACAATTTTATGGCAAGTATAGGAAATTGTGTTTTTTTAATCTAATTTCTTTTGTATTAGAGATTCAACCTCAATTTTTGTTGAGTACTTCAAGCCAGTGTCTCTATCCTGGATATAGAGAACTAAAATCTACCCTTTAAGATAATTAATATTTTTCCTCTACCAGGGGAACGTCCAGCCCACGAAATCATTTGGTCTGGCCCTGCCAAGGCAATAGAGGCAAATTCAGTAAATGTCTGACCAAATATAGCAGGCTAATTGTTAAGTTGATAATTTTGTATAGCCCTCAAATAATGCTATAAATATCCAAATGGCCCTTGCAAGAAAAAGGTTCCCTACCCCTGCATCTTTTTCCCTAAATGGTGTTTTCTATAAGTGATCCCTTCGCTTTTTATAAAGTGTGTACTTTTTGTATGTAGCTAATCCTCCCGCCATTTTCTGTTCCCTAGTTCTAAAATGTACCCCTTTATTTCGTCACTAAATTTGAAAGCATGTGTGCTTGCTCTGCTGCTTATTTTACTGACGGTATCTCATACTTTCAAAGGCAGCTTCTGCTTTCCAAGATGACATTTAACAAGCAAACTTGCCCATCCATCCTGGTGCAAAGGAAGGCATCATTCCTCTCGGTGACAGCTTTATAGCATTCCTTCTCTCCACTTCTTCCACCCAAGAACCCACCCAAGGGAAACTGATCACTCCATTTAAAAGCCCTAAACCACATCGCTTATTTATTTTTCAGGGTTCCACCATGCATCTCTGTTTCTGCATTTTCAAGCTATGGCTTATTTAACTTGTTTATTTTTTTTTAAATACCCCTTCATCTATTTTAAGGGCCCTGAGTAAAAATCTACATGGAAGCTGAGAAGGGAGAAGAAATAGTGCAAAGAATTATATTACTTATATTACTTGACAATCATTAAAATTTTATCAGAAAGGGAATCTTTTAAATTTTCCTCTAAAATATAATTATTCTAACTATTTTTCCAGAAAAATCTCTATAAAAAGATTGCCATTTTTTAACATTAAAAAAAAAATCTACAGTTCCACATAGAAGACATGTACTACTCTTGTGTTTTCACCCTTCCCCTACCTCTCTCCTTAACTCTCTAGTTTGTGAATGAATAAAGTGTGTCAAGAAACAGAGACAAACCCCCCAAACAAGTGCTTTATTCCATGTCTTACCCTGACCTTTCAGTCTCCTTTTGGGTCAGATTCTAGCAATGATAGCTACCAAGATCATAGGTCAAATATATTCTTTCTTTGAGAAAAACAAAACAAAACATCATGATATCGTTAGTTTACCTTATTACATTTACATTTGAAAATATTTCATATGATTGTTGATGTAAATAAAACACTTGAGTGGTTTTATACAAGGAAATAGCTTATAGCATCTTTGCACCTAGGTTCCTATGTTTTGTCTCTTGGTCCAGAGACAAAAGGCCTTGAGTGAATCGGATAGACAAAGCCTCGGTGTCCTTCCATGAGCTCCTTAGCCAGGCGTCACTGAGAGGGCCGACTATGTGCTCACCAAGAATATTGATCCCCTGGCTACACCAAGGCAAGTAAGTTCGTTACTGATGCATTCTTGGGGCTGCAATGAAAGGCGGGGCAGGATTCATGAGCTATGACCTGAGCCGTCTCCTAGGAGTCCGCACCTAAAAGGGCCCTGCATGTCCATTTATGCTCTGCTGTTGCTGTCTTGAAATTCTTAGTAGTTTTTTTTAACAAGCGGCCCTAGTTTTTATTTTGCACGGGGCCCTGCAAATTATACAGCTAGACTTGCTGGGAGGTAGGAACTAACAAGCACAATATGGGAGGGGGGGGGGGCATACTTAATCCTCTATACTACATTCTTTTTCAATAGAAAAAGAATCAAGCCAACTACATTAAAGAAAGCAAAAAGATTACTTTTCCTCACATTGGTTATTTTCCTCACCTAGATCATTTTATATGAAGATAAATATAGAACTTTTTTTTTAACTATAGATCATGGGACCTTCCAGATTCCATTTAAATACAATATACATTTAAGTCACTATAGAAACTTCTGGGAAACCACTGCAAAGATTGCTATCTTTTGAGTACTTAAATTTTAGTAAAGACTTAAATTTTAGGAAAGACTGTCTTCAAATTTGATATTGATTAATTCATTGATTTGGAAGTGAGAAATGTGATGGTTTTTATCCCTGCTCCACTCTGGGAGGCAGTAGAACATAGAGTGAAAATCAAGGGCTTGAGGAAAGATGGATTTTAATCTCAGCTGAATCCCAGGGTGCAGCCCTTCACGACTCCGTTTCCTAAACCTCAGTTTCCTCAACTGTAAAACTAGTTGACTAACAGTCCTCTCACATGGTTACTATGAGGATTACCAAGATTATTCCATGAAAAATATCTGACAAAGTGCCGCATTTCAATCAGCTGCTATTGCTATCATTGTTGTAATTATTATCCTCTCTTCTTCTCTAATGGAAGGCCTGTCTAAAAAGACCCACTCTTTCTGGGAGTTTGAACAAAGTATTTGACATTTTGGTTCTATGATATCCTTATCTGTGAAATGGTTGTTAACCTAGCCTAGCACCTGGCAGGGAACAGGCACTCAGTAAACAATACCATCTAAGTTGGGGTTCAGGATTGAACAAGACTTTGGGAATATGTGACACACATCAGGAAATATACATGCTATTCCCCTGAAGTAGCTCTTATCTCTTAATTTAGTATGAACTGTATTTGAAAAAAAAAAAGTTTTATCCTCACCAGAGGAAATTTTTTAGAGAGAGAGGAAGGGAGAGAAAGAGAGAAACATCGATCAGTTGCCTCCCTTATTCGCCACAACTGGAGATGGAACCTGAGCTCTGAGGAAGAATCGAACCCAAAACATTTCTAGTACACAGGACAATGCTCCAACCAACTGAGCCACCTGGCCAAGGCTGTATTTGAAATTATTTTTAAAAGATTAATTTTCTGACAGGTGTGAGATGATAACGCATTGTCGTTTTGATTTGCATCTCTCGTATAATTAGTGACTTTGAGCAGGTTTTCATATGTCTTTCGGCCTTCTGTATGTCCTCTTTCGAAAAGTGTCTATCTAAGTCCATTGCCCATTTTTTTATTGGATTGTTTATCTTCCTTTTGTTAAGTTTCATGAGATCCCTGTAAATGTTGGAAATTAAACCCTTATCGGTGGTATCATTGCTAAATATGTTCTCCCATGTAGTGGGTCTTCTTCTTGTTTTGTTGATGGTTTCCTTTGCTGTGCAAAAGCTTTTTATTTTGATGTAGTCCCATTTGTTTATTTTCTCTTTAGTTTCCATTGCCCTAGGAGCATTATCAGAGAAGAAATTTCTTCGGCATATGTTTGCGATTTCACTGCCTGTGGATTCCTCTAGTATTTTTATGGTTTCCCGTCTTACGTTTAAGTCTTTTATCCATTTTGAGTTTATTTTTGTGTATGGTGTGAGTTGGTGATCTAGTTTCATCCTTTTGCATGTATCTGTCCAATTTTCCCAACACCATTTATTGAAAAGACTGTCTTGACTCCATTGTATGCTCTTGCCTCCTTTGTCGAATATTAATTGGGCATAGTGGTTTGGGTCGATTTCTGGGGTCTCTATTCTATTCCATTGATCTATATGTCTGTTCTTGTGCCAGTACCAAGCTGTTTTAAGAACAGTGGCTTTGTAATACAGTTTGATATCTGGTATTGAGATCCCACCTACTTTGTTCTTTCTCAGGATTGCTGCAGCTATTCGGGGTCTTTTTTTATTCCAGATGAATTTTTGGAACGTTCGTTCTAGATTTGTGAAATATGCCGTTATCATCTCACACCTGTCAGAATGGCTATCATCAACAAATCAACAAACAACAAGTGTTGGAGAGGATGTGGAGAAAAAGGAACCCTTCTGCACTGTTGGTGGGAATGCAGATTGGTGCAGCCACTGTGGAGAACAGTATGGAGCTACCTCAGAAGACTAAAAATGGAACTCCCATTTGACCCAGTGATCCCACTACTAGGAATATATCCCAAGAAACCAGAAACGCCAATTAGAAAGGATATATGCACCCCTATGTTCATAGCAGCACAATTCACCATAGCTAAGATTTGGAAACAGCCTAAGTGCCCATCAGCAGATGAGTGGATTAGAAAACTGTGGTACATATACACAATGGAATACTATGCTGCGGTAAAAAAAAAGGAACTCTTGCCTTTTGCAACAGCATGGATGGAACTGGAGAGCATTATGCTAAGTGAAATAAGCCAGTCAGAGAAAGATAAATACCACATGATCTCACTCATTTGTGGATTATAGAGAACAACATAGATTGATGAAAAGGGACAGACCCAAAGACTGAGAAACAGCGATCAGGCTATCAATCCCCAGAAGGAAAGTAGGGGAGGGAGGGGGTAAGGGGAAGAGATCAACAGAAGGACTTGTATACATGTATATAAGCCAAACCAATGGACATGGACAACGGGGGGATGGGAGCATGAGTTTGTGTGTGTGTGGGGGGGGGGGTTGGGGGTTAATGGGGGGGGATGAGGACACATTTGTAATACCTTAACTAATAATAATAAAAAAAATATGATAAAAAAAAAGATTAATTTTCCTGACCAAAGCCTATAGTTTTTTCAATTCTTAAAGCAGGTTTATGCATTATCTCATCAGATGAGGTCACACAGCTGGTAATGACAGAGTCTGGAATCCTGCTCTCAATTTTGTGATGTTTCTTCTTTATCATCTATTTATTCTATCAAAAATGTGGAGACACATTATAGTGCTCTCTTCAGGAAAGTTTCTTGTGCAAGATTACTTAAATAGGTAAAAGCACTCAATAGTTAAGAGTTATTCAGTGCTTGGGAACAAAGCTGCCCTGTTCCCTAACCTGGCATCCATGTGTCATACAAAGATTGTCAAATTGGATAGCACAGATCCAGCTTGGGTATACAGAGGGCCATACTGAAAGTCAGTTGGGAATTGCTAAAGATCAATTCACTCACATTTCAGTCCTAAAATCAGCCCCGAATTTATGCAGTGGTGTCTGTTTAAATACCTAATTTCTGAATAGCCTTATTATCAAGCCCTAAATAAAAGTATCCCATCCCCACAATAAAAATCTTGTATTCTTGTAAACTGTTCTCCATGGTAGACAGGACTAGGGAGAAATTTGTCTAATCTCTCAGACGCTCTGTCTTCTGGTTCCAGTCTCACTACGTTTGGCTCAGTCCTCTACTTGATATGGAACCTGTGCTCCGTCCAATCTCACCTTGTTTAGGTTCAGTGACCTTGGGGCCAGTCAGACAAGGCCTGGGACCTCTCAGAGAGCTGCTGTCCTTTAGATGTTTACTCTTTCCTGTGGATAATGGTCTACTCACCTCATACCCTTCCTGCCCCCGACAGGGCCCACTTGGAAGGGATCATACTCCAAGACAACACTTTACATTATTTTCTTGGTGGTTGGCTTGCTGGCAAAAATTAACTCCTCCCTTCCAGTCACTAGATTATGAGAAATGGAAGAGTGAGTTCTTCACAGATTTAGTCATAGCTCCTCTTTTTTTGCATTGCCAAGCATTGGCATATTTGTATAACGGCGATAAACATAAAGCAATCATGTGAAAAACATGGCTACATAGATTATAAAAACCTTCGGATTTAATCTTTTAATTAAGTGTCGTCTCTACAAAGTTCCACATGGGAATTTTTTAAAAATTTAGTTATGAAAATAGAATTTTGACCTCCCCTGGTAAAACAGAGCGAGAAAGACCTTCTACTTTCCCTTTTTCCTTGTTGGCAGCCAGCTCAGAGATGCTGTAAGGGAAGCAACTCTTGTGGGGAGCACATTTGCCTCCTCCTCCTTTTCTTTGTTTCAGTTTTCCATTTTATTATTTTTTGTAATGGTTCAGGTAATTTTTTGAAAACAGGAGGGTAAAAAGAAACCATTACATATACCTATGTAATGAAGACTTAGAGTTTTCCAAGAGCTTTCACCTACACCAGAAAATGAAGGGTCCCGTATATTTTGCAAATGCACTTGGGGAATAAACAGGCAGGCCAAGCCTTCCTCATCCTCAAATCCATGACCTGGAGTTGTGGTTCTCAAGCTCCAGGGAGCATCAGATTAGCCTGGAGGGCATGTTAAAACCAGACGGCGAGGCCCCACACCCAGAATTTTGACTCAGTAGGACTGGGGTGGGGTCTGGATACCTGCATTTCTAACAAGTTCCCAGGTAATACTTATGCTGCTGATCAGGGACCAAAATTTGAGCACTGTTGACCTGGAGGAACTGGTCTTATCAGAGAGATATCAAAGTAAGCAGATACTGATAAAAGGTCTACTTAAACACATAGACAAAGTATAGGAGAATAGAAGGTAGGGACCAAGGACTAACACAGATATCAGGGAAAGTAAAGGTCAAAGAGGATGGGGGAAGCTGCCCACAAAGGCTTTGGAAGAAGGGAGCGAGACTTGACCTCAGCCTGAGATGAAAACCAGGTGGGGAAGGCAGGTCAGGTAGGGGGCTAGGTTTGAACAAAGTCAGGAAGCAGAGCCGAAACCGGTTTGGCTCAGTGGATAGAGCGTCGGCCTGCGGACTGAAGGGTCCCAGGTTCGATTCCAGTCAAGGGCATGTGCCTGGGTTGTGGGCATATCCCCAGTGGGGGATGTGCAGGAGGCAGCTGATCGATGTTTCTCTCTCATCGATATTTCTGGCTCTCTATCTCTCTCCCTTCCTCTCTGTAAAAGGTCAATGAAATGTATTAAAAAAAAAAAAACAAAAAACGTCAGGAAGCAGAAAAGTTTACAGTAAATGGAGTCCACGGAATGCACCATCCAAAGAGCTAAGTCAACATTTGTTGAATAAATGCACAAGGAAGAAACTGATTGGTGGGAGCAACAATTCCTTCCAAGAAACAATGAGGATATTAAATTCCAACAAGGAAGGACAGTTTTGAAAGTGAAATCAATGGGTTCAATTTTAGTTTTCTAAGAAATTAGAATTCATTAAAGTTTTGGGGCAGAGTACTCACTTGAGTCAGTAGCATTTTTGTATAGCTTTATATAATGATGTGATGTTATTGATTTCTTGTGGTGTACTACCCATAAAATCAATAAAAGGAGGAGACATTTCAAAGGAGGCATTAAAGGAATTGGTCATAGACTGGTGTTTAGGGAGGAAAAGAGAAAGCTGGTATAAGTCTGTAATGGCAAGCCAGAGTGGAAAAGAGAATCGCTTACATAAGGAAATGTGGAGTAGGAGATAGGTCTTGGAGAAGAAAGAATGAGTTTTGTTTTAAAGCAAGACTTCAGGGTGGAGGTGTCCAGCAAGCACTAAAGTTGCCCGCGTTAGCTTGGCCAGAAGATAGGGTTGGAAGTGTGCAGGCATTCTCCTGGAGGTGACAATCTAGTCATGATGAAAGTGACAGTAAGTCTCATGCCAGGCTTTCCTTCCTGTCCCTCATGTGTCTCCTGCGAACACGGACAGCTCTGGCAGGTTGTAGCTGAAAGCCTTTCCCCCAGGCCATGTCCTGGGCTGTCTGGAAGATGCACGTTGGTTGCACAGAACCACCCTTACGATCAGGCTCGCTCTAACCTGGGTCCAGAGGCCAGAGTGCTTCCACAGCCTCCTCAGGGCCCTAGACCTTAGCAACCCAATTCTATGGCAACCCTGCTGGACTCCAGCTGGCAGCAGCGGAGATGGCAACAGCAAAGCCCTCTGTCACCACACCCTGGGGACAAGGCCTGCCAAGAGGGGGAAGGGTCAGGCCGAGCTGGAGTCCAGGCGGGCAACCAGCTCCCATTAGATTTTATGTACAGTTGGAGAAGATACTGCACTAGCAACCAAGGCCGGCAGGAATGTCAAGGCCAGGGAAGATTGTGACGGTATTGAGGATAGCTCAGGGATAAGAAGCCAGAGGGACCTTTCTGTAAGGAGAAAAGATAGGAAGGCATCCAGGGCAGATGGGAATGGATCGTTCTTTCATGTATAGAGACAAGGTGGGAGAAAGAGGAGCATAAGGACTAGAAATAGTTTGGTGTTATTTTTTAAAATATATTTTTATTGATTTCAGAGAAGAAGGGAGAGGGAGAGATAAGAAACATCAATGATGAGATAGAATCATTGATCTGCTGACTCCTGTATGCCCCACACTGGGGATCGAGCCCACAACCCAGGCATGTGCCCTGAACCTTCTTTCCTCAATACTCAACTACTGAGCTACATCGGCTGGACTATAAGCAGTTTTTTGAGGATAGCATGGTTTGGCAAACTGGAAGCTCTAAGTAAAAGCCTAGGGGTTTAGTCATCAGAACAAGAGGACTGAGATTGTGCAAAGTGACTAGGAGTAAATTAGAATAAAATAGGGTCCTTAGAAGATGTACAAAGTAAAACAAAAGAAAAATGAGTATTCCTTCATATCTTTATTTTACTTGTTTATTTTTGTTCATCCTCATGCGAGGACATTTTTTTCCATTGCTTTTTGGTGAGAGTGGAAGGGAGGGAGAGAGGGAGAGAGAGACACATGCACAGGGGGTGCTTCCCACACATGCCCCAACCAGAGCCAGGGATTGAACCTGCAACCCAGGTATGTGCCCTTGATCAGGAATTGAACCCACAACCCTTCAGTGGGAGGACCAATGCTCCAATCATTGAGCCCCACTGGCCAGGGCTCTTTTATATCTTTAAACAGGAGGTGATTTAGTACATCTAAATGTGTGACAGATTACCACAAACATTCCTGTGTGCTACTGAAACAGAATCAGCACAATATATTTAATTACAGGGTGGCAAAAAAGTAGGTTTACAGTTGTTCATATGAAAAATAATACAGTCCTAGCCAGTTTGGCTCAGTG